>NC_062544.1:250974704-251277734 GCF_016906955.1 Phacochoerus africanus | reverse complement strand
TAGAAATTCTAAATCATAGTAGTATAGTAATGAAACTAAATTTCTTAAACTTTTTTTTTATTCTATTAAGATGGCTTTAATTGCATTCATTAATCTCATTCCCTTTCCACTTAAAGTTACATACTTAATGAAAGCCTTACAGTATTTTTTGTAGTTCTTTACTAGCCTCAAATTTTATTAAACTGGCAGTTTATGATTCCTTCCAATTGATGACATAGTTTTTGCTACCAGTAGGAAGTACTCATTTCTATTCCATAATTCACAAAATAATATTCTGTACATTTTGCTTCTAAACAGACTCCAAAATTCTATTTTTAGCTATATACATTTACAGACAGAATTTTTGAAGTAGCGTCTGCCATAATTATTTCATATCAAGTGCAGTCTAACCACTGCTCATAAACTCAGTCATCATTACTCCCACTCTATAATCCTGGCATTTTTATCCTTAGTGGAATAAATTAGAAACACAGATGGATAATTTAGGAAATATTCCACATGAATATTTTTAAAGACACAATTCTTATCAAGCACAGATTTTATAAGATACAGTTTATAGTTTTAATAAACAGAGTTGTGATTATTAACTGTACCATTTTCAAAATCAAATAAGACACGAGGGGATCTTTTATATAACAAAGATTTACACAGCTGTCTTGCTTTAAGACCCAATTTGAAATCCAAGTTATTCTTTTCATATGGTGTTGAGAAGCAAAGTGGGTTTGACTCAGGAGAAAAAAAAAATACTTTTCTATTTGGCAGTTCAAGAGCCACATTTAAACCTATTCCTTTAGGAAAATGCTCAATGCCCTGTGAAAAATATTATTTTAAATTTAAGTAGGGCATTGTAGTTCTCATATTTCAACTTATTTTTCAATGCCTTCATAATGATAGTCTCTTCTTAATTTTTTTCCAGTCAGATATCTTATTCCATTTATCTCCCTTCTTCTTTATTTTCCTACTTGATATTGAAACCAAGTAGGGCCCTGTGGAGCTCCTGGGTGCAAAAGGCTTTCTGTGTCCCCCTTTTCTTGTTTTTAGGAAATGTGCCTAACTTAGCCTCCATGGCCTTCCCTGAGTTCCACAGGGCAGGTTCAAGTTGATCAGGGAAAGAAAGGGACGAAAAGACAAGGGAGGAACAGTCAAGTAATAATAGTATAGACTTGGGGCAGGATCCTGGATCCCTCAAGTGATACACATAATGATATAGGCATTTTATACATCTAAGAAAACGGTTATACTCTTTATGCTTCTTTTAAAAATGAACACTTTAAAACTGAATAGGCTAGAATCCCTCTGTGTGCATCTCCCTCATTTGATTGTACCTAAACACAATCAACTGTAAACTAAAGATTAGACACCATGTGCACAATCGCCTATGGGTTAACAATTATAAGCACATGACGTTTTAAAGGAACTTTCCTGGTTTTCTCTAATTGCTAGTCAATATGCCCATTCACAAATATTGTTATGCTAGGAAAAGTCAAGATGTCCTAAACCAGAAGACCAGCACTATGATCACGTTGAGATCTCCTGACACCAGCTTCCATGACTAAGATTCCCTGAAAGAAGGAAGAATGAATATTTGTTCCAACCCTGTTTCTTATTTGAAACCTTGTTTTACTCCTTTTAGAAAATTATTTTCCAAGAGAGGGCACAGTTTTTGAGGCATTAGCCTGGCAAAGCAATAAAAGCTGCATTTTTTTCCCCTTCACCCAAAACTGTTTCTGAATTCCTATTCAGCACTAGTAGGCGGAAGCTGTGTTTCAGCAACAATATCTAAAAATGTGATTGTTTTGCTTCCTTTAAACATATCTCCAAGGAGTGATGACCTAGCAACAGATATACACTCCAAATGTGATCTGTTTATTCATCTGGGTTCATGGCAGTGGTCCCAGTCCTCTACCTAAGACCATAGCTCCTTTATCATGGTTGTCCTTTAAATATTTAAATTTTCAGGAGTTCCCGCCGTGATGCAGTGGTTAACGAATCCGACTAGAAACCATGAGGTTGCGGGTTCCATCCCTGCCCTTGCTCAGTGGGTTAAGGATCCGGCATTGCCGTGAGCTGTGGTGTAGGTCACAGACGCGGCTCGTTGCTGTGGCTTTGGCGTAGGCTGGCGGCTACAGCTCTGATTAGACCTCTAGCCTGGGAACCTCCATATGCCATAGGAGCAGCCAAAGAAATGGCAAAAAAAAGATAAAAAATAAAATAAAATAAATAAATATTTAAATTTTCATCAGATATAGATTATTACATTTCCTTTTTGCCTATTCAGGCCGAGTGACTGGTAAAGTGTACTTTTTTTTTTTTTTAATCCTTTTAAGGCTGTAGTTCCCAGGTCAGGGGTCAAATAGGAGCTGCAGTTGCTGGCCTATACCACAGCTGAAGCAATCATGATCTGAGCCAAATCTGTGACCTACACCACAGCTCATGGCAATGCTGGATGCTTTACCCCACTGAGCAAGGCCAGAAGTCAAACTCACAACCTCATGGATACTTGTTGGATTCTTAACCTGCTGAGCCATGACAGGAACCCCAAGTGTGCCTATTTTTAATAGTCCCTGAGTAGTTCAGTAGCACTTGGTTTCCTTTAACCCTGTCCTCACTTTTGGGTACAATTTCAACATTAAAGGGTCTAACTGTCTAATGATTCTTTAAAAAATCCCTGTAGTATAATATTTCCTGGCATAAAGAAGGGGAACTAAATTATATACTTTGAGTTATTCTCCTCTTTGAAATATTAATATAGACTAGAAAGTTTCTTTGTTGTTATGGTTCTATAACTGAAAATGTTTCCTTATGTCTGAAAGAATGATTACACCGGAAATATTGTTGTCTATAATTCTGTGGATTAAACAGTCAACATCAGGATGTTAACTAGATATATAATTGAACTGTTTAAGAATAAAAGACTCACCAAATGTTGTTTCATGTAAATTTTACTTTTTTGCTCTTCTAAAATAGATTAAAATAGAGTAGGAGTTCCTGCTCTGGTGCGAGGGAACTGTGCTGTGTCAGGAGCACTGGGACACAGGTTCAATCCTTGGCCCAGCAAGTAGGTTAAGGATTTGGTGTTGCTGCAGATGGTGTAGGTCACAAGTGAGGCTTGAATCTGATCCTGGCCCAGGAATTCCATATGGCATAGGAAGGCAAAAAATAAAGGAAGGAAGGAAGGGAGGGTAAAATTTTCTAAATATCTTATGTTAGAAAAAACACCATTTTACATTTTATAACACTTTACATTTATGGTGCTTGGGTATATGTTAAATTGTAATCCTTTTTACATCTCCAGAAATAGACATTATTGCCTATATTTGCTGAGGATGAGAAAGAGTAGGAGATTTGCCGTCTAACAACTAGTCAAAATATGACTCCACTAGCAATATTTGCTTTGTTTTCCTCTATAACATGCTATAACTTACAATTGGAAAAATTTTTTAAGAGTTTTTCACTGGAGAAAGTTCAACTGAACATTGGCTGAGATGTTAAACCTACCTAAGGGACAAGCTGTGTAGGCTTGAAGACCATTTTTTGGTTTCATTATAAAGGCAAACCAAAATTATCTTTCGGAATGACTTCATGATGTCTGCTTCCTTAAATAAATGTCAATTCTTTCTTGGTGTCCTGAAGAGACATTTAAACCTCCAAATGTTCCTCCAAAGTTCAAATGACAAATGTATGCCATCTGCAAACTGCAATTAAGGACATTAAAATATATCTAAAAGGTTACTTCTCACTTACTCTTAGGTTGTTAAAAGCAGGAAAACATGTTCCTTCAAATCTAACAGAAGTTAGAAATCAGAAAGATCCAGAAAATCACAATATCAAAATTCCCCTTGAACCTCTCAGAGAGTTAAGGTTGCAAGACACTCAGATAGCCTTAGAGGTGCCTGTCCCTGTTTAAATTAGAAACCTGGTACATTGTGCTATATGACAACAGAACAAAGACTGGACTGCAATGCAAACGAATAAGACATCAGATGAAAATTTTCATGAACTGTTAAAAGCCAAATGTTGTCTTTCACAAGAATATAGAACCCCATGGAGCCACAGACACAAAGGGCATTTGCACTACTATAATGGCTCCATTTTGTGAATTTTCATTAGATACTCATAAGAAATTTGGAGGGCGGGATAGGAAATCAGAGACAGTGTCTTCTCAGTCATACATGTCTAGGAGAGGAAAGTGCTGCTTGTGTAGAAAAGGCAGGAGCTTGGCTCAAAACTTTTCTCTTTAAAAAAAAAGGAAAAAGGAAAGAAAAAGAAAAATGTCTTAACTTCTTAGGAGTAGAGCTACAAACCCTTTTTTCCCCTGGGCATAGATTAAGAACCACTGTTGCTCAGGAAAGGAAAAAATGGAGTAAAGGGATATGGAAGACCTTGATCCCTAGATCAGTCAATCAACTGCCTTCAACCCAGATGACTGCTGATACCTCAACACTAAAAAGTGGGTAGATCAGTGAGAAAGTCCTATTTCTCAGTCTCAAAGACATTAAACCTGCCTAAGAATGAGACCAGACCAAGAAACAGGACATATGAAAACTTCCCCCACTGAATAGCAAACTCCCAAAATAAAGTTCTAGAAGGAGAAGTATGTTAGTTCCCAGGCATTAATACTTCAGTCTCTATTGCCTTACAATCTTTAACTAAAAATTTATGAGATGGGAACACACACACATACACCAAAAATCCACTTGAAGTAATCAACAAAAATCAATAGAAATCAACAAAATAATAATCAACAAAATCAACAGAAATAATCAACAAAAATCAACAGAAACAGACTCAAATAGATTCTAGACGTTTGAATTACCAGATAAGAAATTTAAAATAACTATGATGAATGGTAAAATCTCTAACTGAAAAAAAGTAGACTATATATGCACAAAAGAGAAAACACGGCAGTTATGGAAAATATAAGAAATATTAGAGGAAGATCTTCAGATAGAAAAAAATATGGCACCAAACAGAAACTTCTGCCTATTCAATGAAGTCAAGATCTCCTTAGTGCTTAAAAAGAAGGTAAATATAAAAGATGTATCTTTATAGTTTTAAAGGCTATATAGATTATTGACTCACTAAAGAAAATACAGTAGTAATGCATTTTAAGTTTATACCAAAAGTAAAAAATACTGCAAAAGGTGAAAGGGAAGAATTATGAATATATTATCCTAAGGTTGTTCAACTACATAAAGGTATTTGAGGGTATACTGTGTTTAGTCAAATATGTGTATTGAAAAATCCAGGAAAACAACTAAAATATTTAAAAATTGGTATAAATAATAATAAGATAAAAATTAATTTTAAAAATAATTCAAAATAAAACTGAGAGGCACTCTTCTCTATATCCTCAATTTGCAGAAAAGCAATAATCAGGGAAATGATAAAAGATCAGGATAATTTCTCCAAAAATTTTAAAAAAGTAAATATTACCAAAATTATTTTTCTGAGTTTTTCAGTTGTTAGTTGTTAGTTTCTGAGCTTTTCAGTTGTTAGTTGTTAGTTTCTGAGTTTTTCAGTTGTTAGTTGTTAGTTTCTGAGTTTTTCAGTTGTTAGTTGGTGGTCACTTAATTAAATCATGCTAGCTTAGAGAAGTTGAAGGAATGCGTCCAGAGAAAAGAAACATTTTTAAGACTACTAGCAGTTCAATAAGAATCACCACTGGAACTGTTGAAGACACTAAGGATATCAATATCCAGTTAAAAATAAGCAAATTGTTTCAAGTTATTTCTCACCTCTTGATAAGTTAACAAATATTTCTGATACTGATCAGTTGTTAGGTATTCAAGAAGGCAATGCAGAGTTTCAAGAGCCTGATAAATTAGCCACTATGAAACATTCTGTGTAGCACTACTACAGGAAAAAACTTTTTTTTTTCTTTTTTGTCTTTTTGTCTTTTGAGGGCTGCACCTGTGGCAAATGGATGTTCCCAGGTCTGTGACCCACACTACAGCTCACCACAGCTCATGGCAATTCCAGATCACCAACCCACTAAGCAAGGCCAGGGATCGAACCCACAATCCAATGATTCCTAGTTGGATTCATTTCCACTGCACCATGAGAGGAACTCTGAAAAAATGTTTTTAAAAAGAAAATATTAATGCAATACAATCTGAAGTAGAATCTACTAAGTTATATTAACACATTTTTGAGAAGAAAACATTTAAGTGAATTTGCAAAATTTATACAAAAGAAAGTTTTGATTATTCATCATTGGCAAGTACTTTGCAGAAAAATTTCAATATATTATGTGTAATTGAACCAGGTGTATCAATGATGAACTTCTTTGGTTTCATGAATTTAAGCATCATCAGTTACATAAATATTTGTAATAAAAATATGAATATCTTGATTTTACTCCCACATAACAGTTTGCTTGTTTATAAGTGGTAAAGTTTTATTCTGACTTTTAAAAGCTAAGCCAAGTATTTTTTTTTTTTTCTGAATGAGAAGAACAAGTTCATCTGATACTAAGAACATTGAAATGCTTTGGAAATTAGCTCTTATTTTCCCTAAACAGTTGATGATGTTCCTGAATAAATTCAAATGACTATAGGGCAATACAAAACTTCTATGTAAAAGTTGCACCAAAAGTCATTTAGAATTCATAAATGTTTGAATTATAAATAATGTCAGGGTCTTTTATACATTTCTTTTACTGTCAAATTTTCAAATAATGAGATATATACTATAACCTATATAGTGACTACTCAACAGAACAAAACATATGGCTAACAAGCAAACAAAAGATAAAATTTAAACATTACAAATATTTAATTAATCAAAATAAATCAGGAAAACACTAATTGGAAACAAATATCAACAGGATTTTTTAAGAGGAAGATGGAATATTAGTTCCTAATCTGATCAAATCATGTTAATGTAAACAGTTCAAATTTTAGAATTAAAAAGCAGAGTATGTTATAATGGATTAAGAAAGCAAAAACCCAACTATATGCTACCCACAATAAACACTTTAAATATGAAAACAGATATTAGAAGATGAACACATATGCCATGATAATACAAACTAAAAGAAATCTGGATGGCTACATTAGTATCACACTGAATAGATTTCAGATCAAAGAATATCATCAAGAATAAAGAAAATGGTAAAGTGGTACATTCCTCAAGAGGATATAAAAATTGTACCCTTTTTTTTGCAAGTAATAAAGTTTTAAACTATAAGAAATGAGGAGTTCTCATCATGGCTCAGTGGTTAGCAAACCTGAGTAGCAGCCATGAGGATGGAGGTTTGATCCCTGGCCTCGCTCAGTGGGTTAAGGGTCTGGTGTTGCCATGAGCTGTGGTGTAGGTCGCAGATGCTGCTTAGATCCCACATTGCTGTGACTCTGGCATAGTCTGACAGCTATAGCTCCGATTTGACCCCTAGCCTGGGAACCTCCATATGCTGTGGCTTCAGCCGTAAAAGACAAAAAAAGACCAAAAAAAGAAAAAACTATAAGAAACTAAAACTGATATAACTTCAAAGATAATAGATAAACCCACAATTATAGTCAAAAATTCAAAACTCCTCTGTCAACAATGGAGAGGAAAATTAAAAAGAACATCTGTAAACATATCAAAGATTTAAACGACACTATAAATCAAAGTGACCTTATGGATCGTTATAAAAGTCTCTATCAAAAATAGCAGATTTCACATTCTTTTCAAGTATACACAAAACTACAGAGATGGATCATATCATGGACCATAAAAAAGTCTCTGTTAAGACATCAAGGTAGTGGAATAGGTGGTCCACCACTTACATCCCTCATTAGCAACAATATTTGACAGCCATTCATGGATAAATGTATCTTATGGGAACTTTGAAATATAGGTAGGATGTTATGAAACTTTAGTGGTGTCCAAAACCAAGGGGCCCATTTTGCAAGTGCAAGCCCATACTCAGGTGGCAGATTTGCCAACTGAGGTCCTGACAAGAGACCAGAAACAAACTTAGCCTCTGTGGACCATACTACAGCTCCATTTAGCTTTGAGCCAGCCACCAGCACCATCTACCAAGGAACACGGAAGTTCTCACCCTCACCTGTGACAGGCCTGTTAACATTAGGGTTGATCATAGACTCTGAGGCAACCCATAACACATTTCCAGGCCCTTTTAACTGCTGTTCTGCTCATTCACATACAAGAAGGCAGATATGTACATCCAGGTCCTATAACCTTGATCTGACTGAAGATCCACAGTCTTGTAATGAGGCTCCAGGATATCTCAGCCAAATGATAGGACAACTGCCCATTCAGGGATCTGCTGGAAGACATACCCATCATGCTCTGAGGTAGGCCTTATGACTTCAATCTGACTATGATTCTTGAAACAGACCTGTAACGCACTTTCAACCCATTCAGCCCTTCTGTATGGAAATCTACATATTGCCTAAAAAATAATTCAAAACTCATCATATTAAAGAAAATCAATGAGATGAAAATGAATAGAGAGATACTTAAATAAAATGAGGAAAAGATGCATGAAGAAAATGAGAAGTTTATTGTGGAGCATCCATTGTGGCTCATCAGTAAGAATCTGACTAGGATCCATGAGGATATGGGTTCCACCCCTGGCCTCACTCAGTGGGTTAAGGATCCGGTGTTGCTGTGAGCTGTTGTTTAGGCTGCAGACACATCTCAGATCCCACACTGCTGTGGGTGCAATGGAGGGAAGCTGCTGTAGTTCTGATTGACCCTGAGCCTGTGAACTTCTATATGCTTCAGATGTGGCCCTCAAAAGACAAGAAAGGAAGGAAGGGAGGGAGATGGAAGGAAGGAAGGGAGGAAAGAAGGAAGCAGGGAAGGAAGAGAAATCATAAAAATAAATCAAACATAAATCCTGGAGTTGAAGCATTCAATGACAGAACTTAAAAATTCAACACAGCGCTTCAGTTTCAGACTTGATCATGCAGACAAAAACAAATCAGTGAACAGGAGCTCCCACTGCGGTGCAGTAGATTAATACTTCAGGGGCTGGGGTTGCTATGGAGGTGCAGATTTGATCCCCAGCACAGCACAGTGGGTTAAAGGATCTGAAATGGCCATAGCTGTAGCATAAATCATGGTTGTGGCTTAGATTCAATCCCCAGCCCAAGAACTTTCATATGCTGCAGGTCCATAAAATTAAAAAAAAAATCAGTAAATTAAATGTAAATTATTTGAAATTAGCTATTTAGAAGAACAAAAAGTAAAAAAAAATGAGTGAAGAAAGCACATAGAATTATAGGAACTTATCGAGAGAACTAATATACACAATATGGAAATTTCAGAAGAAAGGAGAAACAAAAGGAAGAAAGCTTACATGAAGAAATATGTGAAAACTTTCAAAATACTGGGAGGGATATGACATCAGATACATGAAGTTCAAAATACCACAAGCAAGATTAATCCAAAACTTACCTTGAAACACATAATAATGAAATTGTTAAAATTCAAAGACAAAAAGAGGATTTTGAAAGCATCTAGAGAAAAGAGACATATTGGAAGTCCTAGGACTTAAACAAGAAAAGAAATAAAATGCATCCAAACCAGAAGGAAGAAATTAAATTTTCTCTGTTTACAGATGATGAGATTATTTACAGAAATTTCTGAAGACTACCAAAACATTGTTAAAACTAATCAATTAAATCAGTAAAGTTGAAGAATATAAAATTAATATACAAAATAAGTTTTATTTCTATACACTAATAATGAACTACTTACTCTCCACCCCTCAAAAATAATAATTGATTTACAATAGTACCAAAGAGAATAAAATACTAAGGAATAAATTTATTTGGCAAGGTGAAAGATCTGTACACAGTAAAATAGAAGACATCAATGAAAGAAACTGAAGATTATACAAATAAATAAAAATAGGAGTTCCCGTCGCGGTGCAGTGGTTAACAAATCCGACTAGGAACCATGAGGTTGCGGGTTCGGTCCCTGCCCTTGCTCAGTGGGTTAACGATCCGGCGTTGCCGTGAGCTGTGGTGTAGGTTGCAGACGTGGCTCGGATCCTGCGTTGCTGTGGCTCTGGCGTAGGCCAGTGGCTACAGCTCCGATTCCACCCCTAGCCTGGGAACCTCCATATGCCATGGGAGCGGCCCAAGAAATAGCAACAACAACAACAAAAAAAGACAAAAGACAAATATATATATATATATATATATATATATATATATATATCCTGAGTTAATAGGTTGTAGAGTATACTTTTAATATTCTTACTATCCATGCAATCTACAAATTCAATGCAATCCCTCCCAAAACTCCAATGGCATTTTTCACAGACGTAGAAAAAAAATACATTTGTATGGAACCACAAAAAGCCCCCAAATGCCAAAGCAATTTTGAGAAAGAACAAAGCTAGAGGTATTACCCTTACATATTTCAAACTATATTACAAAGTTGTAGTAATCAAAACAGTATTTTTTCTTTTTTAAAAAAGTTATTTTTTAAAAATCATATATATATTTCTCAAATCTTCAAACTTGTTCTATCACAAGTGACTATATATATTTCCCTGTGCTATACAGCATGATCTCATTGCTTATCCACTCCCAATGCAATAGTTTGCATCTACTAACACCAAACTCCCAGTCCATCCCAATCCCTCACCTTCCCCCTTGGCAACCTCAAGTCTGTTCTCCATGTCCCTGAGTTTGTTTGTTTTCTGTAGGTAGATTATTTATACTGTATATTAGATTCCAGATATGTGATATCATATGGTATTTGTCCTCCTTTTTCTGACTTACTTCACTTAGTATAAGAGACTCTAGTTCCATCCATGTTGCCACAAATGGCATTATTTTGTTCTTCGTATGGCTGAGTAGTATTCCATTTTAGTATATATGCCACATCTTCTTAATCCATTCATCTGTCAATGAACATATAGGTTGTTTCCATGTCTTTGCTATTGTGAATAGTGCTGCTATGAACATAGGGGTACATGTATCTTGCTAGATCATATGGTCGTTCTATATTTAGTTTTCTGAAGTACCTCCATACTGTTTTCCATAGTGTTGTACCAATTTACATTCTCACCAACAGTGCAGGAGGGTACCCTTTACTTCACACCCTCTCCAGGATTTGTTTTTGTTGACTTGTCAGTTATGGCCATTCTGACCAGTGTGAGGTGGTACTTCATTCTTATTTTGATTTGCATTTCTTTATAATTAGTTATGTTGAACATTTGTTTCACATGTCTGTTGGCTATCTGCATATCTTCTTTGGAGAAATGTCAAAACAGTATTTTACTGACATAAAAACAAACACATAGTAAAATGGAACAGAATAAAGAGCCTAGAAATAAACTCATGTGTATACAGTCAACTATTCTTTGACAAGGTGCTAGGAACACACCATAGAGAAAGAATAGCCTATTCATGGTGTATATTTCTTTTTTTACATTGTTGGATTCAATTTGTTATATTTTGTTGTGGAATTTTGTATCTATGATTGTGAGAGAAATTGGTCTGCAGTTTTCTTTTCTTGTAATATCTCTGGTTGGTTTTAATATTAGAGTAATGTTGGCTTCATTGAATGAGTAAGAAATTGTTCTCTCTGCTTCCAATCTCTGAAAGAGATTGTACAAGAAAATTGGTACATTCCTTCCTTAAATGTTTAGAACAATTAACCAGTGAATACTTCTGGGCCTGGTGCTTTCTGCTTAGGGAGGTTATTAATTATTGTTTAATTTTCTTTAACAGATACAGACCTATCAGACTATTTCTTCTTGTGTGAGTTTTGGCAGCTTATGTCTTTGAAGGAATTGATGCATTTCAACCAGGTTATTAAGTTTGCATGCACAGAGTTCTACAGAGTTATTGTCGTTTGAATGTCCATGGTATATATTGATGCACCTTCTTTCATTTCTGATATTATTAATTTGTGTCTTCTTTTTTTCTTACTTAACCTGGCTGGACACATAAGTTTTATTAATCTTTTCAAAGAATCATATTTCGGTTTTGTTGAACTTCTTAGTGATGCCTATTTCAGCTGCATTGATTTCTGCTCTAATTCTTATTATTTCTTTCCTTCTACTTACTTTGAATTTAATTTGCTATTCTTTTTCTAGAATTCTAAGGTAGAAACTTAGATTATTGGTTTTAGATCTTTCTTCTTTTCTAATATATGCATTCAATGTCATAAATTTCTCTCTAACCACTTCTTTTGTGTCATCTCACAAATTTAGCTAATGTATGTTATAATTTTCAATCAGTTCAAACTAATTTTTAATTTCACTTCAGATTTCTTCTTTGATGCATGTTATTTATAAGCCTGTTGTTTAATCTCCACGTATTTTCTTCTAGTTATCTTTCTGTTACTAATCTCTAATTTAATGCCATTGTGGTCTGACAGCACATATTGTGTGATTTGTAATTTTTTTTTAATCTCTTAAAGTGCTTTTAATGAGCCAGTATATAGTCCATTTTGGCAAATGTTCCATGTGAGCTTGAGAAGAATGTGCAGTCTGTAGTTGTTGGATGTAATAGTCCATAGATTCCCATTAGATGCAAGTGATTGATGATGTTTTTGAGTTCCCCTATGTCCTTGCTAATTTTCTGCCTGCTGGATTTGTCTATTTCTGATAGAGTTTTACTGAACTGTGATAATTAATTCAACTATTTCTCCTCAAAGTTCTATTATTCTTTTACTCATATAGCTTAACAGAGTTGTTAAGCACCTACACATTAAGGATTGCTATATGTTCTTGAAGAATTGACCCATTTTTCATTATGTAATGTCCTTCTTTATCCTTGATAACTTCCCTGTTTCATCTCAAATTAATATAGCTACTCTTGCTCTCTTTTTATAAAGGTTAGTATGGTATATTTTTAACCATCCATTTATTTTTTCCAATATGTGTCTTTTTGTTTAAAGCAGGTTTATTTTAAACAACATACAGTTGAATATTGTTTTTTGAACCACGAACAATCTCTATCTTTTAATTGATGAATGCAGATCATTGATATTCCGAATGATTATTAATGTTTGGATTATCATCTACTGTATTTATCACTATTTTCTATTTTTGTTGTCTTTTTTCGTATTTTTGTTTTCCACTTTTATCTGGCTTTTAAGGCTCTAATTGATCATTTTATAGGATTTATTTATTTTTTGTAATTGTTATACACTTAAAATTTTTTTTTTTAGAATCTGCAATATACATTTATAACTAATACAATTTCACATTAAAATAATACTATGCCAGTTCAAGGGTATGTCAGTACCTCAAAATAATAAAATGACTTTAATTATTTCCTGCCATCATATGTGTCACTGCTTCACTCACTTACATATGAGCATTCATTCATAAGTATATAATAATAGCAATAATGTATTTAATTACATGTTTACATACAATAAACATTGAAAAATACAAGTTTAAATTTTATCTTCACTTATTACTTCTTCAAATGATCTTCCTTACTTTATGTAGATCTTTTATTACTTCCTATAAGTTCTGGCTATATTACTTTTCTTCTCTCTAAAGGACATTTAATATTTCTTTCAATGCATATCTACTGGCAAACAATTTCCTTCAATTAATGTTTGTCTGAAAAGTATTTACTTCTACTTTTTTTGCTGATAATCTTGCAGAGTATAGAATTCTAGGTTATTTGTTGAATTTTGGTCAACATTTTAAATGTACAATCCACTGTCTTCTTGCATCCATAGTTTCTGAGGGGAAGTCAGATGTAAATCTTATTTTTCTTCCTCTTTAAACATGGTGTTTTTCCCCCATAGCTTCTTTCAGGATTTTTTTCTTCATCTTAAATTTTATGTTATTTGAAAATGATATGCTTTAGTTTTATTGGCATTTATTTTCTGAGGTTCTTTGATTTGCAGCTTGTTTCTAACATCAATTTAAGAAAATTCCTAGTCATTATTTTTAAAGAAATATTCTTCTATTCCTTTCTGTCATTCTCCTTCTGATATCCTTGTTCCACATCCCATACTTCTGGAGTTTCCCAAAGACTTTTTTTCTTTCTTTTAAGCCACATCCATGGCACATGGAAGTTTCTGGGCCAGGGATTGAACCCACACTACACTAGTGACCCGAGCCACTGCAATGATAATGCTGGATCCTTAAACCACTGTGCCACAAAAGAAGTCCTGTAGTTGCCCAAAAACTTTGGGTATTCTTTTGTTTTTTTCATTATTCATTCTATTTATTTTTCAGTTTTGAAAATTTCTGTTGAAATAGCCTCAAGCTCAGAGATTCTTTTGTTAGCTATATCCAGTCTATTAAGAAACCTATCAAAGGAATTCTTCATTTCTGTTACAGTGATTTTTATCTTTAACATTTCTTTCCAGTTATTCTTTAAAATATCCATTCTTAACTTACACTGCCCATCTGTTATTGCATGCTGTTTACTTTATCCATTATATAAAGGATATAAATTGTAGTTATTTTAAATTCCTGGTCTGACAATTTCAATATCCTTGCCATATCTGCTCTATCTCTTAAAATCATGTTTTGCCTTTTGATATGCCTTGTAGTTTTCATTATAGCTGGACATAATGTACTACTAGGTAAAAGAAACCCCTCTAAATTGACCTCTATTAATTGGTGGTAAAGTGTTAGGAGAGGAGGACATTCTACTGTCCTGTGAGTAGGTCTTAATCTTTTAGGGAGACTATGCTTCTGAATTGTGAACTTCAAAAAAATTTCTTAGTTTTTACTCCCCCCCTTAATGAGAGAGGATGGCCAGAGAGCTGGAGTTGGGTATTTACTTACCACAGATGAGTTATTTTTTATAATACCCCAGAAGGTTAGGCTCTAGTTAACTCATTTCCCATGAGGGTGGGCCTTATTAAAAATAGAGTACTCTGCAGGTATTGCAAAATGGTCATATTTTTATCTCCCCACAAGAAACATGACTTTTTTTGTCCTAGAACCTGGACAAGTTCTTAGAAGAAAGCTCATAAAAATGTGGGACCCCTTATGAATGGGTTCCCCTGGAGTTTTTAAATATCAGAATTGTCATACTGAGCCAAGAGTAATTCATCAATGAAGTTCATATTTTCTACCCTGTATTCAATGGTATCTCTGGAGATTTCAGCTAGTGAGTCTCCATTCTGATAAGCCATGAACCCCTATTCATGTGAATTTCTCTCCAACATTGGGAGCCATGGTTTGCCTTGCTTTCTACAGGTCCTAGAAAGGCTGTTGATTTTTCAGTCTGTGCAGCTTTTCAGTTGTTAGGAGTGTCAACTTCCAAGCTCCTTATATGTGGAATTAAAACCCAAAAATCTTTAATATGGGCATTTTCAATTAAAATATTTCAGTGTTTCATGACGTAAAACCTAAAATTTGTTTTCTTTAAGAAGCACAACAAATAATAAAAAAAAGTGAGAAGTAAGAGTTATCAAAATCAGATTATAAAAAAAAGTAATAGAATGGCAGTTGCTTTATAAGGAAAGATATGTAGTGTATTGCTGCTTCCTGTTCATGTTCTGAACTTTAGTGGAAATACCACTAACAGTACAGTTCTCCATCTATTTCACCAGTAGAGACTTTCTGTAGTCACTCCTGCCAGACTAAGTATGCACTGAACATTTTTCCATATTTGGAGATAGAAAGTCACAGCACAGAACATGGAATGCCTCAGCAATGCTAAACTGATTCACTTCTGATAGACTCACAGTTGCCATTAGGCAGGCATCTGGGGGAAATAAACAATAATAACAATAAAATGAAGACTTTTTATAACATATGTTCTGTTGAAGCATTTTTTTTCCCCTTAGAGCCACACAGGCAGCATATGGATGTTCCCAGGTGGGGGTCAAACTTGAGCTACAGCTGCCAGCCTATGCCACAGCCACACGAGATCCAAGTCATTTCTGCAACCTACACCACAGCTCACAGAAACGCAGGATCCTTAACTCACTGAGCAAGGCCAGGGATCAAACCCGCATCCTCATGGACACTAGTCAGGTTCATTAACTTCTGAGCCACAATGGGAACTCCCCTATTGAAGCATGTTTTAAAAATTTGCAGGTCACAGTTAAAACTGGCCTTTGCTGGATTAGTTATAAAAGCTCAAAAGTATTTGTGTGATGAATTTTCAATGAAAAAAGCAATCACAACTCCCCCACAAACCGAGTAAAGTTTTAAAACAGAATATTCAAAATACCGTATATTAAATAATTGTCAGGCTGTTAGAAAGGCTAGACTAAATTAAGACATACTGCATTGCATTCCCATTCTGGATAAGCTAATAAAATTTTGCTCAAAGATGATGTAATATTCACATCTTCTGATTTAATTATATGTGTCTGGTTGATTCAAAACAAATTGAAAAGTAAGGTGCAGTCTTAACTCGGCTAATAACAGAGCACTCTCAAGTTCATAAATTAAAGATGTATGTTTATGCTTTTACATTAGACAGAAAGTCTCCTAAAATTCTGTTATATCACTTAATAATTTTTGGAAAAATAAGTGTCTGGAGAACTCAACTTAATGAAAACCTACTATTTATGCCTAAATTTTGCCACCAGGACTATCTTGATAATTCATGATTCAAAACTAATATTATAAAGGGAAGGTTGTTATAGGAGACTTCCATTCTAATAACAGAATTCCTGGAGCAAACTTTTTACCAAGCAGGTCTAGAGAGCCTTGTAATTTTTTTCATTTCTATTCTGGCTATCTTTAGTTGATGCAACTTCTTATTTTCTAGATACCCAAGGCCTAGGATACAAAACAAGACTGCCTTTTCTAAGTAGCGCCTGATATCAAATCCTATTTGTTCCTCTCTCTCATGCATATTTGTTTGTGTGTGTGCTTATTTATTTATTTTTACAGCCGCATTTGCAGCATATAGAAGTTCCCAAGCTAGGGGTGCAATTGACGCTGCAGCTGCAGGCCTGCACCAAAACCACAATAACACTGAATCCAAGCTGTATCTGTGACTTATTCCACAGCTTGTGGCAGTGCTGGATTCTTAACCCTCTGAGGGAAACCAGGGATTCAACCTCATCCTCATAGACACCATGTTGAATTCTTAACCCAATGAACCACAACAGGAACTCCTCTTTTATCCATTCTTAAATGTTAGAAATTATTTTATTCAAATATCTGTTGCCTGTTATCAAAGGAACAGACCCATTTTTGATAACAATAACTTCCTTTTTGCAGGTAGCATAGTCTGCATCATACTTGAATTCTCATGTTGTGTATTATAGTCTCCAAGAGATAGTGACAATGTTTTTACATCCTTCACAGTATCTAGCACAAGGTTCTTTACCTGTTAGGCTCCATAAATGTTATTAGAAGTTAATTATTAAAGAAAAATTAAAAACAGTGTTTTTTTTTTCCCTATTTGTGCATCTGTTTTGGCTAGGTTGAAAAAATATATTTTCACCTAGACTTGAAGGAATTCTAAAGCCATTATACCAGGTGAAAAAAAAATATTTAGCAACTGGCCAAAAAAAAATTAGAAATAATTAAGGTCAGCATATTACCTTTTCATTACCCTTCCTTTATAATTCCTTCAGGCTTTTTTTGTTTGTTCATTGTTGTTAAAAAATCAATCTCTCTTACATTTCCACTTATTTATATGAAATTTCTGATATGTAATCTATAGATTCTATAGCTCATTTGAACTAGGTTACACCCATATTTTAATTACCATCCAAGTATAAGAGAACCCACTAAGCTATTGGTACCAAATAATTGGAAACAGTATTACCAAAAATAAGAACTGGTGAGATATGCCTACTAATTACAATGAGAATATTTAGAATAAGAAAATAAATATTAATGTTATTGTTTTATCAAAAAATATAATCTACCTGCACTGAAAAGTAACAAGCTCATACGATAAAATCTTAAGTACAAGGCAATGAAGATAGAGGAAGACACAGAAAGGTCTTGTTTCTAAATTATTTTCAACCTTGAGTTGCAGCCAAGAATTTTGATTTTGTAAGCAATCACCTCACCAGATGTCTTGGTATACCCCTGCCATGCCCTTGCTACTCCTTTTCTCAGTGGTGCATGTGCTCACATGTAAATAATAGATAGAGTACATTAAGACATGGGGCAAATTGAACAGGTTTATTTGGCACTGAGCAAACATCTGCTGTATAAAATCAAAATTAATCGCTATCATGAGTTTCCTGTACTAACTTATTGTCATCGATTTAAAAAATACCCATTGTCCTAAATAAGGATAATAAAACACACAGAGACACAAACATTCATTAGAACTTGAGCCCTTAGCTTTCAGGGTCAGAATTCAGTGACACTGAGCTCCAAAGCAATTGCATTTCTCATCATTTTCTGATCTCTGGGAATAAGGTAGGGCTAAATAAAAATAACATCAGAATGAGTAGAGGAGGCTCCTTCAGAATCTTTGCAGAGACTTCAGTGATTATCCAGGAACCAATGATTTGAGTTCTGAGTTATAGCAAGTCCTCCTGTTCAGTCTGTAACTACTCTCTATCACACTGCACACAGTAATTAATGATGGAGAATTTCAAGCTAATAATATTAAAAAGCCAACAACATCAAACTTAATTTAAAAGAAAACATGAATATCTACCCTGGATTTTTTAAGTATAATAAAAATTAATTCAATTATAGTCCAAATATTAATGCTGGACATTTTTTAAAGTAGGCACTTTTTTTTTAAAGATAGTGTATCATGAATTTGTGATAGTATTTCACTGTATGTAATCTTACTGGCATAATAATTTTCTACAGGTCCCTGTACATTAGCATTAAAACTTCTGGCCCATGAAAATACTAAATAAAATGATTCAAACCAGTAGGGTTTACTAATTGCTTTTACATACATGGATCATATTACTCATAGTCAGGACTGGGGACACATTCTTCAGGAGATGATTTCCCCATAGCTTATGCTAACTTTTATTCAATTTATTATTCAATTCTAAAAAAAAATAATCTTCCTTTTCTTTCTAAATTCTGGCCAATGAAGATATGCTTTTAGTTTTATATAATAATTGCTTGATGAAAGATATTTCCTGTTTTTCCTCCAACAAAAATGTGTTTTCAGAAAGAAGATAAACTGTTTAGCTAAAAAAAAATGCTTTCTGACAAATAAATATGAAATCTCAAGAAAACAACAGAAAACTTCAGGTTTTAGTGTTATTCCATCTTCATGGAATATAATTCAGTAAGTCTATGCACAGTGTAAATTTCTTAACCTCAGAAATTATGTCAGAGAAATATTTATAAATTTTATGTGATTCTAATGTGTTCCCTACAAGATTACTTCTGTTACTTTTCTGCTTAACTGCTTATCAACTAATTACATAATTTGCCTCCCTGCTTAGTAAATTAAAATCCCAATTCTCCTTCTTATAGTGAATTCACTCCAGATGAGTCAACATCTGTACATAGAGGATAAAGACCATTCAGCAAGGATGCTGCTGTTTTCTAGGTTGAAATACTGAAAATGTCAGCAGGACAACACAGAGGTGAGTTCCACACTGCAAAGGTGAAAACAAGCCAAAAGATGCTTAACTAAATGTGTTTTACATAAGACATATTCTAAATTAAGTCAAAATTTCTATGATTTATATCCTTTTTAAAACATTTCTTTTAGCTGTAGACAAAATTTCACTGTCCTTCTTACCAGGACAGTATCTCATCTTTGTATGCTAATTTTGTACTTTAAAAGACTTCTCTTGGAATTCCCATCAATCCGACTCGGAACCATGAGGTTTCAGTTCTCATCCCTGGCCTTGCTCAGTGGGGTAAGGATTCTGCATTGCCAAGAGCTGTGGTGTAGGTCACAGATGTGGCTCGGGTCTGGCGTTGCTGTGGCTCTGGTGTAGGCCAGCAGCAACAGCTCTGATTAGACTCCTAGTCTGGGAACCTGCATATGCTGTGGATGCGGCCCTCAAAAGAGAATAAATAAATAAATATACAAACAAATAAATAAATAAATAAAAGTCTCCTCTTATTTGACCATTTGTCCACTTGCACTTCTTTGAAGCATAAAGGGCTAAAATTAATGTTTAATTTACATGTAAGAAAATTAAGAATTGCAGGAGCTATTATGTTGTGATATTAGATTTCAATACATTTTTTCTCATTCCCATACAATCTTATTTACACATTATTATGCCACCTTAAACAGTTCATACTACATCTATAATAATCTAAATCTCAGCCCTTACTTTAATTATTCTCGCAATTGCCTTCTGATTCCTGGTGCTTTGAAAAGAAGGGTAAATTTTAAGATAGGAGTTTGAGGATACAGGTATAAGAGTTTGAGGATATAGATATAAGTGGAATGAGAAGAATACATTCTAATTGTGGAAATATGTAGTAAATGAGGGAGCTATTGGAAAAGTAAAAACCAGGCCATCTAATACTACAGTTTGCTCTTCTTTCTGTTGGAGACAAAACCCTGCCCTGGTAGCTAATTTTTTTTAATTTATTTTAGCTTTATAATCATTGAGTACTAAACATTTTCTACACTAAAACACTCAAATCCTCTGCTCTTACTTTCTTTCCAAAATTACTTAAAATCAGCCTCTCTTTCTCACTTATCTCCTCACACAATCCCTCCTGAGTAATAAAAGACTGCTCTAAGCAGCTGCAAGTTTCTTTAAAGTTTTTTTTTTTCTTTCCTGATCAGGAAGTATCCCCACATCAAGTATCCAATTTTCCCTCCATCAGAGAGTGCTTTTCAGAGTGTTTTCAAGTAGGCACTGAACAGCACCAACTTGCAGGGAATTATGGTGGCTCTCCAACCCGGAGAGGAGAGGTGGAATTACCCTATAGAGTTTGGATAGGGCCTTAGAAAGTGGACTAATGAGATAATGATTTAGTGATAGCTCTAATTATACCACAGCTCACCCCAGTAAATGTGTATTGAACACAAAGCTATTTAGCAAGAAGTTGTAGGTTTCTCAGATGGCAGAAATAAAAGCTACACATTACTGTGTTTGTTAGTAATAGTCATCATTTTCCTGACTCACCAGCCTTTCCTTTTCTCTGAATGTGAGTGTATAAAGTACCACTAGCTCAAATTTGCTATTATTATAGCAAATTTTTAAAAGTGAAAAGTGGTCACTCTTAAAGGTTTTATAACATTAGTGAGCATAGTGACTCAACTGCTGATTGAACTTTAGTTGAAAGTAAAAGTAATCAGGAAATCATTTTTGGATCCTTTAACAAAATAGAAGCAAACTATTATCATTATCGTTATTGTTATTTTAGAATCACAGAGGTCCTAGTTCTAGTTTTATATAGAAATTAATGTCACCTACTTCTTGATTCTCTGTTATTTCAATTATCATATACATTTCTGTAAGGTGATTATACTATTATTCTTTTAAGAACACTATGAAGCATCTTAAAAAACTGAGAAAATAGGACAATATTTTTTCCCTATTACTCTAAAGTTGAGAATCAGCATAATGGATCAGCATGAAGATATAGTAGTTTACTTAAAATACTTACGAACTTCTAAGAGTGGAATTTGACTTGTATTAGCAAAAAAGAATATGTCAGTCGGAATACAGATTTGGTCAGACATACGAGCTGAGAACAAAACAATCAGAGTCAAAAGTTCTAAAGTTAGTATTCCCTGTTCTGATGTCATCCAGAGGAAGGGAATTTGAAAACAAATAGTCTTTCAACGTTCTTGTGTTTTTCACAAGGCTCTTCCTCCTGTGAAATGGTTGTGGCTTCTCATCATAGTTTCATTCAACCAAATATTTTATTAATCTCTATAGCACACATGTTCTCAAGATGTGGTACATTTACACAATGTAATACTACTCAGGCATAAAAAAGGACAAAATAATGCCATTTGCACCAACATGCATCCAACTAGAGACTTTCATACTAAGTGAAGTAAGTCAGAAAGAGAAAGACAAATACCATATGATATTGCTACTATCTGGAATCTAATATATAGCACAAATGAGCTCTTCCATAGAAAGGAAACTCACAGACTGGGAGAAAAGACTTGTGGTTGCCAAGGTGGAGTGGGAAAGAGTGGGATGTACTGGGAGTTTGGGGTTAATAGATGTAAACTATTGTATTTAGAGTGGATAAGCAATGATCTCCTGCTGCATAGCATAGGGAACTATATCTAGTTACGTGTGAAGGAAACAATGGAGAATAATGTGAGAAAAAGAATATGAAGATATATGTATGACTAGGTCATTTTGCTGTACAATACAAATTAACATGACATTGTAAATCAACCACAATGTGAGAAAAAGAATACATATTATATGTATTATATATATATATATATATGTTATATATACATATCAGTATGACTAGGTTACTTTGCTATACAGTAGAAATTGACGGTACACTGCAAATCAAGTATAATGGAAAAATAAAAATAAAATAAAATACCTTCTTCTTATTCTTCAAGTTCTTCACTAGATTAGTCTATAAATATAATGTGATATGGATAGTTTTTATAACAGTTACATTTATACTCTTCTAATAGAGACATCAGTCATTGGGGTCAGAGCTCACTCTACTCCAAAATAACTTCATCTTAATTTGAGCATATCTGCAAATATCTTATTTCCAAATAAAGTTGCACTCTGAGGTCCCAAGTGGACAGTAATTTGGGGAGACATAATTTAACCCTTTATCTTCTCATTCAGAGATAGCCATTGAGTGTTATCAGGGTTTTGGAAGAATTATTTTATAATTTATATCGCAAAAAAAGAGTATGACATAAAGAAAAGAAAGATATTAGAAGTGCCTGTAGCATATACAGTATCATAGGTATCCCTCCTAATTAGTTTTGAGACACAGATTTTAGAATTTTTGATAGGTTAAGCTGACTTAAGTGAGAGCTCTGAGTAGCACAGCAGGCTTCTTGTTCTAGACAACTAGACTCTACCCTGGCATATTATCTAATTCCATTGTGGACTGAGCATCTCTTAATTTAGTGAAACAGAATTTATTAGAAAGGCAACAATACATAAATATTTGGACTATCACTTTAGAGAATGAATAAAGCAATGTTTTCAAACACATTCCTCCAAAATGACAAGTACAATTTTGCCAACAAAAACAAACAAAAAAATGTATCTCACAATGTAGCTCTGGAACAGAACAGAATTAATTGTTCAAAGCCTAAGGAATGAAAAGCAAGTCATTTAATTTATTCAGAAGAGATAATCTTTGGGGCTGAAGCAGGAGAAATCTCTCTTATAGGACCTTTTAGATGCCTCTCAGCATACTTCAGACAAGTACGAAATAAGCTCCACTGTACTATTTCTTATATGATCTAATAAAATAATGAGGAAATACCCTCTGTCTTTAAGACAGTTAATATTTATGTGACCATAAGCAACTTTCTATACCCATTTAAGGTTCAGTACAAAATTTGAATGTGTAAAATCCCTCTTCTTTTTATCCTTGATATGTTAAATAAATACAAGAAAGCACTGGTTATTTGAATTGATAAATCTAAATTTAATGAAGACTACAGATATATTATAATTATGTTTTCAAGTAGACTTTATACAATTGTTTAGATTATGCTTTTCTTTACATTTATTTTTGTCTAGTTTCCTAAGATAATGTTACCACATAACATGTGCCTATTCTAAAACACTCTCAGGTTCTCTTTTAAAAACAATTTATGGTGATTACTTCTCTAGTATCAAAAATATAATCAATCAAATGCTCAACATCGTTGATTATAAGAGAAATGCAAATCAAAACTACCATGAGATATCACCTCACACCAGTCAGAATGGCCATCATTAATAAATCCACAAATAACAAGTGCTGGAGGGGCTGTGGAGAAAAGGGTACCCTCCTGCACTGTTGGTGGGAATGTAAACTGGCACAGCCACTATGGAGAACAGTTTGGGGATACCTTAGAAATCTATACATAGAACTTCCATATGACCCCACAATCCCACTCTTGGGCATATATCTGAACAAAACTCTACTTAAAAGAGACACATGCACCCACATGTTCATTGCAGCACTATTTACAATAGCCAGGACATAGAAACCACCCAAATGTCCATCAACAGATGATTGAATTCAGAAGATGTGGTATATATACACAATGGAATACTACTCAGCCATAAAAAAGAATGACATAATGCCATTTGCAGCAACATGGGTGGAACTAGAGAATCTCATACTGAGTGAAATGAGCCAGAAAGACAAAGACAAATACCATATGATATCACTTATAACTGGAATCTAATATCCAGCACAAATGAACATCTCCTCAGAAAAGAAAATCATGGACTTGGAGAAAAGACTTGTGGCTGCCTGATGGGAGAGGGAGGGAGTGGGAGGGATTGGGAGCTTGGGCTTATCAGACACAATTTAGAATAGATTTACAAGGAGATCCTGCTGAGTAGCATTGAGAACTATGTCTAGATACTCATGTTGCAACAGAACAAAAGGTGGGGGAAAAAAATGTAATTGTAATGTATACATGTAAGGATAACTTGATCCCCTTGATGTACAGTGGGAAAATAAAATAAAATAAAATAAAAAGGATTCCACTTTCAAAAAAAAAAAAAAAAGAACATGATTAATTTAGAAAAGTTACACAAAGACTTAAAAAAATTGAAAAATAAAATCTTTTCTACAAAAAACCCCCACAATATTTAGATATTGCTTCTAACTCACTCTTTGTAAGCTTTTGGTTCACCTAACTATGCCATGTCCTGATCGCAGTTGGTAGAGAGTTAAGAATGAAGTTATCTATGACATGGTAAAGAATCACTTGGTATTAAAAATTAATGTGCTAACATTTGTGATTATGATAGAGATTTTCTTATTCACTCTGTTGTATGTTAAACATGTCTTTGTTTTTATCACAATTAAGAATTTTGAAAGTCACTTTCAGTTATAAATTCTTAGAATATATTTTCAAGTTTAAAATACATATCAGTGATTTTGAGGAAAAAAATCATGTGCCATTCTAAAAATTGTCAAAAAGGACTAGCTTATAAGCTGATTTTTAATATTTTAATGTTTTCAAAATACAGAACATGTATAGTATTTAATTTATTGGAATCTAAATGAAGGTGCAAAAGAAAAAGACATATTTCAGTGGAATCTCCAGAAAATAAGCAGATGGATTAAAAAGCACACACAATGAGAAGGGAAGTACTATATATTCAATAACTGTAGTTCTAATAATTAAACATGGCAGTGTTTTATATAAACTCAAATGGCATATATAGTACAAAGGATCTGAGAATTTCCAAGCTGTTATATTTGGTCTATGCCTTGGGATGGAATGTAACATGTATTATACAAAGCCTGCTGGAGTGAACATCGAAAGTTTTACTTTAAGTTCTATATCTGCCATTTACCAGCTGCGTGATCTTAAATTTGTTATGTATCCACTTATAGCATCAGTTTCCTCCTCTATAATTGCAAAGTTAAGAAAAAAAAATTATACTATGAGGATTAAAAGATGCCATTTATATATAACTGACTTATAAACATAAAATCCTCAAAGTATCATGTCAATATAAGGCATTATTACTATGACAAAATATAAAGAAAAACCCTGCAACTCTACTGAAGACATATAAAAGTTAAGCCATCATCCCAAATTTTTAAATGGTATTTTTATTTTACTATGTCAACAACAGTGTTACCTGTAAAGAGTCCAAAACAGAATAATTTCAAATCAGAGGGCCCCTGAAATTCATTTTATTATTGATTTTATTTGATTCCGAGGTTTTCTTTACATTTTAACTTGGTAGTAATATGCATGAAATTATATTAAAATTACATAGCTTCTATGTCAATTATTATATAAAATATATCACAGCTTTCTCCCTGGGTTTATAAAACAAACCACTAACATAAAAATGTATCCAATAAAAAAAAAAGACCACTCCTAATTGCTCCTGAATATGTTAAGATATTTCTCTTGTGATGTTCTCTGTATAAAATTTTACTCGGAGTATGATTAAAAGTTATTACCTATAAAATAAAACTATTTAGGGTGCTTTGGAATTAAATAATGTAAATACATCAACATAAATGGTGTTATGGGATTACAGTAAATGAAGAGGCACATCATGAAATTAATAATTGGAGATAGAAAATATTATTCAAAATATTCTATGTAGGAAAGAATCACATCAAGACAAAATATTTTCAAGAGCCACTAAAAGAGAGTTGTTAAAATTTGAAGTTATTGGGAGTTCCCATCGTGGCGCAGTGGTTAACGAAATCCGACTAGGAACCACGAGGTTGTGGGTTCGATCCCTGCCCTTGCTCAGTGGGTTAAAGATCCGGCCTTGCAGTGAGCCGTGGTGTACATTGCAAACGCGGCTCTGATCCCGCGTTGCTGTGGTTCTGGCGTAGGCTGGCAGCTACAGCTCCTATTCGACCCCTAGCCTGGGAACCTCCATATGCCACGGGAGCAGCCCAAGAAATGGCAAAAAGACAAAAAAAAAAAAAATTGAAGTTATCAAATTATACATAATTGTTGACTCATTAAGTAAGTACAAAACATTCATATCATTGCCACATATTGTCAACAGGTTAAAAATGCACAAATGAAAAATGCTGGTTAATTTAGTAGTAACATGTTTTTTTGGAATTTTTTATGTACAGAAAATAATAATTCAGCACTTTATCTCTTTCATTTTACTTGATATTGATTTAAATCTATGGCATGGATCTGTGACTATTCTCACAGATCACATAAATAATATACAGAAAATTCTTGGTACTGTTTTTTACATTCAGAAAGATGTCACTTTGGTTATATCCATTTTAGTAAGCACACATTTATCCTAATAACTCATGACAACTCTCTAAAAACCTGTTGCTTTATCTGATAACTGTTTCACATAATTTACAAATACACTTATGTATCCATAATTTTTCATTCCAACTTAATTTCTACCTTCTTTAATTCATTTGTTATAATTACTGTGGTGATAATCAGTGTCATTTGCTTACAATGCATATTACTCACTTGAAAAGATAAAGTGAAGATATATAAAGAAATCCAATTGCCAAGAATGGGATAAAAATTGTATTCAATCATTTAGTGAAAATCTACTTGTTTTTAGAGATAATTTAAATTTAATTTAAAGAGTATTAAGAAATCGTTTTTCACCTAATAATGTCCACATGTTCATGCATTATATCTCCATGCATAAATGTTCTTCTGCACATTGCCTGGAATAATTCCCACAGACTTTAATGTGTGGACTCAGCCTCCCAAGTAGGAATGTAGAACAGTATATATTTTTAATGTTTTGGAGACAGAATTCTATTTTGAATAGTTCAAGATTAGGGATTGAGAAAAAGTTACTACAAAGTTTTGGCAAATAAAAGTATTGAAATCAATAATCATTGGGTGAAATAATAAATAGATGTCAAGAACATTTAATTCAATGCAGTGTAGATTTCATTTTAATGACATTAAAATAACAACAAATATACCATCATTGATTTGGTAGAGAACATCTGTACAATTTAAGGACTTATAAAAAATGATGTATTTTTTCCTAACTGTAGTGTTTAATCGCTATTTAGAATTTTATTGTATTATTTCAAATATATTTATTTTTTCTTTTATTATAAATACTGTGTGTATTTCCTTTGTAATTGTAATAGAGCTTACATAAAATATGCCAGAGTTACAATTATCTATTTTAAATTGATAACAACTTCAATTTAGTCTCAGAGACTAAATTATCTATAATTTACAAACATTAATTTTAAAAAAATCTTAAAGAAATCATAGCCAGTAAGAATTGTTTTACTTTGAAAGACACCGAGTAATATATTTTTATCTATGCTTTAACATTTTCTTAAAATTTTATTATAACAGCATTTAACAAGAGATCTACCTTCTTAATAGACTTTCAACTGTACAATATAGTATTGTTATTTATAAGCACAATGTTGTACAACAGTTCTCTAAAACTTATTCATCCTAACATAACTGAAATTTTGTATATGTTGATTAGCAACTCTGTTTCCCTTTCCTCAGGACCCTAGCAGCTACAATTCTATTTTTGCTTCCATGAATTCGACTACATCAGAAATCTCATATAAGTGGAATCATGCAGTATTTGTCCTTCTGTATCTAGCTAATTTCAATAGGAAAATGTCACCCCAGAATCAATCATATTGTCACATATTGAAAACTTCCTAATTTTAAAATTAAACAACATTCTATTGTAAGTGTATACCATATATATATATTAATTACTCATCTGTCAACGGACATTAGGTTGGTTTTCACAGTTGGCTGCTGTGAATAATCCTCCACAAACATAGGATTGCCAATAACTCTTTAGGATACTGAAATCAGAAAGTGTGATGCCTCCAGTTTTATTCTTTTTCAAGACTGTTTTGGCTCTTTTGTGTTTCTTGTGTTAATATATGAATTAAGATTGTTTTCTATTTCTGTAAAAAATGTCATTGGAATTTTATAGAAATTATATAGTTGTTAAAGTCCGTTGTTTCTTTGTGGATTTTTTTGGTTCATTGCTCTATCCATTATTGTAAGTGAGGTGTTAAAATCTCCAACTTTTATGTACTACTGTTTATTTTTTCCTTCAGATTTGCCTGTATTTGGATTACATATTTAGGTTCTGTGATGTTGGTTTCAAACATATATTTAATTTTTAGATCATCCTGGTTAATTTTTGTTTTTATATAATATCTTTTTAAATGAATTTTTATTTTTTCCATTATACGTGGTTTACAATGTTCTGTAAATTTTCTACTATACAGCAAAGTGACCCACTCACACACACGCACATATGTACACACATTCTTTTTATCACATTGTCTTCCATTATGCCCCATCACAAGTGACTAGATAGAGTTCCCAATGCCATAGAGCAGGATCTCATTGCTTATCCATTCCAACCAAACGCTATAGTTTGACTCTATTAACCCCAGATTCCCAGGCAATCCCACTCCCTTCCACACACCCCTTGGCAACCATAAGTCTGTTCTTCAAGTCTATAAGTTTATTTTCTGTGGAAAGGTTCATTTGTAACATATATTAGATTCCAGATATGTGATATCATATGGTGTTTGTCTTTCCCATTCTGACTTACTTCACTTTGTATGAGAGTCTCTAGTTCCATCTGTGTTGCTGAAAATGGCATTATTTTGTTCTTTTTTATGGCTGAGTAGTATATACACCACATCTTCTTAATCCACTCATCTGTCAATGGACATTTAGGTTGTTTCCCTGTCTTGGCTATTGTGAATAGTGCTGCAATGAACATATGGGTGCATGTGTCTTATTCAAGGAAAGTTTGTCTGGATATATGCCCAAGAGTGGGATTGCTGGGTCACATGGTATTTCTACATTTAGATTTCTGAGGTACCTCCATACCGTTTTCCATTGTGGTTGAACAAATATACATTCCCACCAACAGTGTAGGAGGGTACCCTTTCTCCACACCCTCTCCAGCATCTGATGTTTGTGGACTTATTAATGATGGTCATTCTGACTGGTGTGAGGTGGTACCTCAGAGTAGTTTTGATGTGCATCTCTCTAATAATCAGTGATGTTGAGCATTTTTTCATGTGTTTGGCCAACTGTATATCTTCTTTGGAGAAATGTCTATTCAGGTCTTTTGCCCATTTTTCAAATGGGATTTTTTTTTGTAGTGAGTTGTATAAGTAGCTTGTATATTCTAGAGATTAAGCCCTTGTCATTTGCATCATTTGAAACTATCTTCTCCCATTCCGTAGGTTATCTTTTTTTCTTTTATGGTTTCCATTGCTATGCAAAAGCTTGTCAGTTTGATTAGGTCCCATTAGTTTATTTTTGCTTTTATTTATATTGCATTAGGAGACTGACCTGGGAAAACATTTGTAAGGTTGTTATCAGAGAATGTTTTGCCTATGCTCTCTTCTGGGAGTTTGAGGGTGTCTTATCTTATGTTTAGGTCTTTAAGCCTTTTTGAGTTTATTTTTGTACATGGTGTGAGGGTGTGTTCTAGTTTCATTGATTTACATGTGACTGTCCAGTTTACCCCACATCACTTGCTGAAAACACTGTCTTTTCCCAATTTTATATTCTTGCCTCTTTTGTTAAGCGTTAATTTACTATAGGTGTCTAGGTTTATTTCTGAGTTCTTAATTCCGTTCCATTGGTCTGTATGTCTGTTTTAGCGCAAGTACCACAATGTCTTTATTACAGTGGAATTGTAATATTTGCCTGAGGTCTGGGAGATATGCCTACTGCTTGGTTTTTGTTCCTCAGGATCGATTTGGCAATTGTGGGTCTCATGTTTCCATATAAATTTTTGGATTGTTTGTTGTAGTTATGTGAATAATATAATGGGAAATTTGATAAGGATTGCATTGAATCTGTAGGTTGCTTTGGGTAGTATGGCCATTTTAACAATATTAATTTTTCCAACCCAGGAGCAGAGAATATCTTTCAATTTCTCTGAATCATCTTTAATTTCCTTGATTAATGTTTTATAGTTCTCAGCATATAAGTCTTTCACTCCCTGGTCAGGTTCATTACTAGGTATTTGATATTTTTAGGTATTTCATATTTTAAAAGATAAAGTATTTTTATATTCCTTTTCTAAAATTTCATTGTTAGTACACAGAATGCAATTAATTTCTGAAAGTTAATCTTGCTTTTTTGTTTGTTTGTTTGTCTTTTCTAGGACTGCACCCATGGCATATAGAGGTTCCCAGGCTAGAGGTCTAATCGGACCTAGATGATCCAGCCTATGCTAGAGCCACAGCAATGTGGCATCTGAGCTATGTCTGTGAACTACATCACAGCTTAAGGCAACACCGGATCCTTAACCCACTGAGCGAGGCCATGGATTGAACCTGCAAACTCATGGTTCCTAGTCTAGTTGGATTCATTAACCACTGAGCCACAACAGGAACTCCTGAAAGTTAATCTTATAACCTGCTATTTTGCTGAATTCATTGATGAGGTCAAGTAGTTTTTATGTGGAGTCCTTAGGTTTTTTTGTTGTTGTTTTTGTTTTTGTTTTTGTTTTTGTTTTTTTGGCTTTTTGCCTTTTCTAGGGTGCTTCCGCAGCATATGGAGATTCCCAGGCTAGGGGTCTAATTGGAGCTGTAGCCTCCAGCCTATGCCAGAGCCACAGCAACATGGAATCTGAGCCGCGTCTGCAACCTACACCACAGCTCACAGCAACACCATTCCTCAACCCACTGAGCAAGGCCAGAGATCGAACCTGCAACCTCAAGGTTCCTAGTAGGATTCGTTAACCACTGCGCCACGATGGGAATTCTCTTAGGGTTTTTTATATATAATAGCATGTCATCTGCATAAAGTGACAATTTTACCTCTTCTCTTCCAATTTGGATAACTTATTTCTTTTATTTGTCTGACTGCTGTGGACAGGATTTCCAATTCTCTGTTAAATAACAGTGGTGAGATTGGGCATCCTTGTCTTGTTCTAGATTTTAGCATGGATTTCAGCTTTTCCCCATTGAGTATTATATTGGCTTGGGTTTGTCATAAATGGCTTCTATTATGTTAAGGTATGTTCCCTCTATACCAGTTTATTAAGAGTTTTTTTAAATCAGGAATTGATTTTGGATTTTGGCAAATGCTTTTTCTGCATCTATTGAGATGATCATGTGGTTTCTGACTTTTCTATTTGTAATGTGGTGTATGATGTTGATTGAGTTGCATATGTTGAACCATCTTTGTGAACCTGGGATGAATCCCACTTGGTCTTGGTGTATGATCTTTTTTATGTGTTGTAGGATTTGGTTGGCTATGATTTTGTTGAGAATTTTGCATCTATATTCATCAAAGATATTGCCCTATAATTTTCTTTTCTAGTAGTATCTTTGTTTGGTTGTGGTATTGGCGGAGGATGGCTTCACAGAATGTCTTCAGGAGTGTTCCTTCTTTTTCAACATTTTGGAAAAGTTTAAGAAGGATGGGTATAAGTACCCCTTCTTATGTTTGGTAGAATTCACCTATGAGGCCATTTGGTCCTGGACTTCTGTTTGTAGGGAGTGTTTTTATTACATATTCAATTTCATTTCTAGTGATTGGTCTGTTCAAGTGATCTATTTCTTATTGATTCAGGTTTGAAAAGCTGTAAGTCTCTAGAAAGTTATCCATTTCTTTGTCCATACAATTGTTCATAGTATTCTCATGGTTTTTTGTATTTCTGCAATATCCATTGAGATTTCCCCCTTTTCTTTTCTTATTTTATTTATTTGGGTTTTTCCTCTCCTCCTCTTGTTAAGTTTGGCCAGAGGTTTGTTAATTTTTTTTTTTTTACCTTTACAAAGAACCAGCTCTTGGATTTATTGATTTTTTTTTCTGTTGTTTTTTGAATCTCTATTTTATTTTTTTATTTATTTTTTGTCTTTTTGCCATTTCTTGGGCCGCTCCCGTGGCATATGGAGGTTCCCAGGCTAGGGGTCGAATCAGAGCTGTAGCCACCAGCCTACAACCAGAGCCACAGCAACGTGGGATCCAAGCCACGTCTGGGACCTCACCACAGCTCACGGCAACACCAGATCCTTAACCCACTGAGCAAGGGCAGAGATTGAACCCGCAACCTCATGGTTCCTAGTTGGATTCGTTAACCACTGCTCCACGACGGGAACTCCTGAATCTCTATTTTGTTGATTTGCTGTTTCATCTTTATGATTGCCTTCCTTCTGCTGACTTTAGGTCTTATTTGTTCTTTTTCTAATTTGTTTAAGAGGTGGGTTAAGTTGTTGATTTGAGTTTTTTGTTTGTTTGTTTGTTTGAGGAAGGCCTGTATCTCTATGAATTTCCCTCTAAGCACGGCTTTCGTGGCATTCCATAGGTTTTGAATGGTTGTGTCTTCATTATCATTTGTCTCAAGGTATTTTTTAATTTCCTTCTTGATTTCCTTATTGACCCTTTAGTTTTTTTTGTAGCATGTTGTTTAGTCTCCATGTAGTCAGGTTTTTCTCATTTCTTTTCCTGTGGTTGATTTCTAGTTTCATCCCATGTTGGTCAGAGAAGATACTTGAAAAAATTTCTATACTCTTAAATTTGTTGAGGTTAGCTTTGTGCCCCACTATATGGTCAATCCTTGAGAATGTTCCATGTGCATCTGAAAAGAATGTATGTTCTAGTATTTTTTTGGATGTAATGTCCTGAATATATCAAAGTCTAACTTTTCTATTGTGTCCTTTAAGATCTATGTTGCTTTATTGATTTTCCATCTAGAGGATCTGTCCATTGATGTGAGTGGGGTATCAATGTCTCCTACTATTACTGTATCCTCATCAATTTCTCCTTTTATGTCTGCTAGCATTTGTTGTATATAACTGAGTACTCCTATATTACGGGCATATATATTATAATATCCTCTTCTTAAATGGATCCTTTTATCATTAAATAGTGTCCATCTTTGTCTTTTTTATGGCCTTCATTTTAAAGTCTATTTTGGCTCATATTAGCATTGCAACTCCTGCTTTCCTATCTTGTCCACTGGCATGAAATATCTTTTCCCATCCCCTCATTTTCAATCTATATGTGTCCTTTGGCCTAAGGTGAGTCTCTTGTAGAACAGCATATTGTAGGCTTTCACTTTTTATCTGGTTTTCCACTCTGTGTCTTTTTTTTTTGTCTTTTGTCTTTTGTCTTTGTTGTTGTTGTTGTTGTTGCTATTTCTTGGGCCACTCCCGTGGCATATGGCATATGGAGGTTTCCAGGCTAGGGGTCGAATAGGAGCTGTAGCTGCCAGCCTACGCCAGAGCCACAGCAATGCAGGATCCGAGCCGCGTCTGAAACCTACACCACAGCTCACGGCAACTCCAGATCCTTAACCCACTGAGCAAGGGCAGGGACCGAACCCGCAACCTCATGGTTCCTAGTCGGATTTGTTAACCACTGCGCCACGACGGGAACTCCCCACTCTGTGTCTTTTGATTAGAGCATTCAGTCCATTGACATTTAAGGTAATTATTGATAAATATGTATTTATTGCCCTGTTAAACCTTGTTTTCAGGTTGATTCTATATTTCTCCTTTGTTCCTATTTTTTTGGGGGGGGGTGGATGATCTCCATTTATTTTATGCTTCTGTACTTTTTTTTTAGTTTTTGTGAATGTAATATTTGGTTTTGATTTATGGTTGCCCTCTTTTTCAAGTCTGTTAATCCCTTCCTGTGCCTGCTTCCTTTAGCCTGATAGTCATATAGGCATAAACACTGTATTTAAAATAAAGATTCTAGATCTTTTTTACTTTCCTTCCCCATATTCTATGATATTGAAGTCCTTTTTTTATCACCTTCATGATTGTCCTTTCACTCTTCCTTGTGTTTATCATCACTTTCACAATAGTATTTTTTTTTTCTTTTAAATCTGTATACTGGCATATTTAATTGATTGTTTTCCAGTTGTGGTTTCCTCCATCCTTTTTCCTCTCACTTGTTTTTTTGAGAAGCCCTTTCAATATTTCTTTTAGAATGGGTTTAGCATTGCTGTACTCTTTTAGCTTTAGTTTGTTGGAGAAAAACTTTATTTCCCCTTCTATTTCAAATGATATTCTTGCTGGGTAGAGTTTTCTAGGCTGCAAACTTTCCCTTTTAGAACTTTGAATATATCTTGAGATTCTCTTCTGAAGGACTATAGTGTTTCTGTAGAAAAATTTGTTGATAGTCTTATGGGGGTTCCCTTACAATTAATGCTTTGTGATTCTCTTGCTGCCTTTAGAATCCTCTCTTTATCTTTAATTTTTGCCCTTTTTATTATACTATGTGTTAGTGTTGGTCTCTTTGGATTCAACTTGTTTGGGACCTTTTGTGCTTCCTGTATCTTTATATCTACCTCCTTTATATTTGGAAAGTTTTCAGACATAATTTCTTCAAATATATTTTCTTTTATTTTTAATTCATTTTTTATTTTAATGATTTTTATTTTTTTCCATTTTAGCTGGTTTACAGTGTTCTGTCAATTTTCTACTTACAGCAAGGTGACCCAGTCTCACATATATATATATATATATATATATATATTCTTTTTTCTCACATTATCATGCTCCATAATAAGTGACTAGATATAGTTCTCATTGCTTACCCATACCAAAGGCAATAGTTTGCATCTATTAACCCCAAATTCCCAGTCTGTCCCACTCTCTTTCGTCCCCCTTGGCAACCACAAGTCTGTTCTCCAAGTTCATGATTTTCTTTTCTGTGAAAAGATTCATTTGTGTCATATTAGATTCCAGATATGTGTTATCATATATTATTTATCTTTCTCTTTCTGACTTACCTCACTGAGTATGAGAGTCTCTAGTTCCATCCATGTTGCTGAAAATGGCTTTATTTTGTTCTTTTTTATGCCTGAGCAGTATTTCATTGTGTATATATACCACATCTTCTTAATCTAGTCATCTGTCAATGGACATTTAGGTTGTTACCCTGTCTTGGCTATTATGAATAGTGCTGCAATGAACATAGGGGTGCATGTGTCTTTTTCAAGGAAAGTTTTGTCCAGACACCTCTTCTTTTTCTTCTTCTGGAATTCCTATGATGTGTAGATTGGCCCACTTTATATTATCCCATAGATCTCTTACATTGTTTCCATGGCTTTTCATTTGGTTTTCTGTCTGCTGTCCTGTTTGGGTGATTTCCATTATTCTATCTTCCAAGCCACTAATTTGTTCCTCAGAATTATTCATTCTGCCCTTTAGTGCCTTTAGCTCAGTTTTCATCTCTGCACATGAATTTTATAATTTTTCTTGGTTCTTCCTTATATTTTTAGTTACTTTCTAAAGTAATCTGCATTACCATTTATATCTGCTCTTAATACCTTCATATTCACCCTTAATTCCTTCAGTATTTTTAATATCTCCCTTTTGAACTCAGTGTCTATTAGACTGCAGAGGTCTGTTTCATTGTTTTATGCTTCAGGAGAATTTTCCTGTTCTTTTACCTGGCAATTGTCCTGAGCTTCTTCATTTCACTTATTTCAGCAGTGCCTAGAGCACGTAGCAGTGGCAGTGGCAGGGTGTGTGATTTCCCAGGGTAGTAAGAGCAACAACAGGTGGTATTTGGTCTCAATGTCCTCCTCTGTGATGCCCCCTGAGGTGATTGGGGTCACAGGTGGTGCCTGTTCCCAGATCCCTAGTGGTGGTAGGCCATGCCCACCTCTGGAGGCAGAGATAACTGTGGTGGTTTTCCCCACCATCTGTAGACCATGCATGACACACCCCATACCATTTAGCCCATGCAGGAGGTGCTGCACATGCTGCTCCTAGTTGTAGGCTCCTCAGAAGTGATAGCAATCAGGCATTAGTAAGTGGTCCCCACAGCATTTGGCAGTGCAGTGGCAGGGCGGATTTGCTCCCAGGAGAGTGAGAGGGACAACAGTTGGTGCTTGGCTGCATTGGCTCTTTTTTGTCAACCCCAATGTGATTGGGCCTGCACCTGGAGCCTGTTCACTTATCCCTAATGGTGGCAGGCCATGCCTCCCTTTGGTTTCTGAGATGACTGCTGTGGTTCCTCCCTGCCACCTGTAGGTGATGCTAGAGACATTGCACTGTGCCTAGCCCCTCATTTCCCTTAGCCCACACAAGAGGTGCCTGCCACTTGTAGCCCACACAAGAAGCACCCTGTCTTCCCTAGCCTGAGCAAGTGGCTTCTCACCACCAGCAGCCTGCGCCAGAGGTTCCCCACCCTCTGAGAACCCCTGCATGCATGGGCAAAGAGATTTCTATGGCAGTCTGCCCCTCCTCCTTTTGCCCTCCCCAACAATGGTTCCTTGCTTCTCCTGTGGGCCCAGACATCCCCGCATGTTCCCTTGGCTGTCGCATTCCACTCCCCAGGCCATGGCATACAACTCCCTAGCTCCCCAGGCTGTTTCCATACAGCCAACCCTAGTCATGTCCCTGAAACTGACCTCCAAGGAGCCTGAATGTCAGTGCCCAGACTCTTCAGGAGCACCTCAGTGTGTGGTCTCTGGGGCAGGGGTGCAGATGATCTGTGAGGCTCTAACTCTGCTTTGCCCTCCTCAGTTCGGCTGCTGTGCTTTTCTCAGTGACTTTGAGGTCCCTCCATCTTTGTTGATGTCCCTGGTTTTCCGTGGTCTGTGTTCCTTTCCTCATTCACAGCTCCCTATCAGGAATGCTAGTTCCATCCTGATTCCTCTTCTCTCTCTTTTTTTTTCTTTTGTTCTACCCAGTTATATGGAGGGTTTCTTGCTCTTTTAGGAAGCTTAAGTTCTTCTGCCAATGTTCAGTAGATGTTCTGTGCAAATCGTTCTACTTGCAGATGTGGTTTTTTTTTGATGTGTTTGTGGGAGAAGGTGAGTACAATGTCTTACTCCTCTGTCATATTGAGACTTCTCTCTATTATATAATATCTTTGTCTCCTTTAACAAATTTTACTTAATGTCCGTTTGTCTCATATAAGTGTAGCTGCCTTGTGTGACTTAAGATAGATTTTTAATGAACTATCTTCCTTAATATTCCTTTATTTTAAGCCTAAGTATGTTTTTAAAATTAAAAAGAATCTCTTGAAGATGTCATATATATAGGACTTTTTTGTTTTTTAAATCTATTCAGCCACTCTATGTCTTTTGTTTGAGCAGTTTTAATCCATTTAGATTTACAGTGACTATTGATAAAAATAATTTATTACTGTCTTTTTGTTCATTGTTTTGTAAGTTGTTTATCCCTCTTTTCCTCTCTTGCTTTATTCCTCTGTGTTTCTTTCTTTTTTATATATTGATTTTCTTTGATTCCTTTTACATTTTTGTTTATATAAATACTATGTGTATTTTCTTTATAATTTTCATAGGGCTTACATAAAATAGCTCAGAGTTACAACTGTCTATTTTAAATTGATAACAATTTAACTTTGATCACATACAAACTCTACAATATTATCCCAAATACTTTGTTATGGATATCTAATCTTAATTTATATGTATTTATATTGTGTTTCCATTAACATATTTTTCCTTAAAGCTTTTTTCTCTTCAGCTTCTTTGAGATATAATTGATATACAATGCTGTATAAGTTTAATTCGTTTGGCTTAACAATTTGGCTTACATATATAATGAAATTATTACCACAATATGTTTAATGAACATCTAGAACCTTATATAGATACAAAATAAGGAAAAAGAAAAAAAATCAATTTCCTTATGATGAGAACTCTTGGGATTTGCTCTTATAATGACATTCATATATAACATATAGCAGTGTTAATTATATTAATCATGTTACACATTACATTCCTAAGCATTATTTATTTGTGGAAGTTTTTATCTTTGACCGCCTTTGACGAATTATAAATGTTTTTAATATTTTGTCTTTTATCTTTTATACTATTATTAAAACTTGTTTAACTACCATCATCAGAGTAAAAACCTTTACCAATGAGTTTTATGCTCTCTTATGTTATTATCTTGCTTTTAATTTCCTTTATTTAAAAAAAATCCTTTTAGCATTTCTAATAAAGAAGGTAATGGTGATAAACCCCCTCAGATTTTGTTTGTTTTGGAAGGTCTTTTTTATTTCCTTCATTTCTGAAGAAAATAATTGCTGGGTATAGTGTTTTTGGTTGGCAATGCTTCCCCCCACCCCAGCACTTTCAATATAGTATCTCACTTCTACCTGGCCTGCAAGGATTCTTCTGAATAATCCAATAATACCCTTTCAGACATTTCCCCACATGTGACATTTTTATCTTTGTTTTCACAAAGTCCTTGCCCTTTTGACAATTTGGTTATAACATGTTTTAGTATAAATTTGTTTGATGTTATCTTACTTTGGATTCTTTGAACTCCCCTGGATGTGACAGTCTATTTCTTTACCCAGATTTGGGAGGTTTTCTGCTTGTTACTTTATAAGCTTTTATGTCCTTTTTTTGGACTCAGTTCTCCTTTTGGGACTTTCATAAAACATATATTGATCTAATTTATAATATCCAATAATCCCCTTAGGCTTTCTTCATTCTTAATATCTTTTACTCTTTCCTCCTCTGGCCAGATAATTTTAAATTATTTGTCTTCAAGTATTCTGATTCTCTCTGCTGCTTGCTCTAGTCTACTGTTCAACCTCAGTATTAAATTTTCAATTTAATTATTCTATTCTTCAGCTCTATAATTTCTGTTTAGTTCTAGTTTGCATTTTATTTCTCTTTGTTGAATTTCCCTTTTGTTTAAGCATTACTCTCCTAGCTCATTGAAAATTTTATGACAACTATTTTGAATTATTTGTAAGGCAATTCATAAATCTCTACTTCATTATGAAATCTTCCATTTTCATTCTTGAGTTTTTTTTCTTCCTCCTTTGTTTGGATCTTTCCTTGTTTTTTCATTTTCCTTGACTACTTGTTGGTTATCCACACATTAGGAAAAAACTATCTCCTCTTAGTCTTCTCAGACAGGCCTTATACAGGAGAAGATCTTCACCGATCAAAATATGCTGAGCATTTGTGGGTCTTTCAAACCTTCATACTAGCCAAAACCTCTTTCTTTGTTATTAGTGGTCTCCAGGCATCTAGAATATGCCAAATTCCATTGACATGTTGAGATAAGCAGGATAGACTCCAATACCTTGGGTAGCTCCTGTAAAGTTATAATGCTGGGTATATGGTCTAACTCCTTCGCACACCAGGGAGAAGCTGGGAACTGTGACTGTGACTTATCACCTGTTTCCTCATCAGCAATCCTGGAGTTGCTCTGATAAGGGATCTCTAACTAATTCAAATTGTCATTTTGTTGTCTGTAGGCCCTAAAGAACGAGCTTATGACAAGTCCTAGTAATTCTTCAAGACAGCAGAGAGAGAAAAAAGTCAGTTATTCAGGTAGTATCCAGAGAAGTTGAGATGCTAGATGTGCAGTCTGATTACTTTGTGTCTCAAGGAAAGTTGGAAATTGGTGGGGTTTTATTCCACTTGTTCTGCATTGTGCCAGGGAGAGGAGTTGTCATGATTGCCTACAAATTAGTTCTAAATAGTTTTCTGTAGTTCCCAAGCAACTAGAATATACCATTCTTTATCAGCTCTCTGAGACATAAATGATAGAAGCTTGTACCTTGGGTGGGACCCAGGGAAGCTGGGAGGCTAGAGATGCATTCCAACTACACAAATCCTCAAGGAAGAAGCTGGTAACTAGGGGCATATCAGGGGTGGGGATTTTAGTGAGAGGGTGTTTCATTCTTCCCCTCATTTCTGTTGCTGGTTTGTAATCACTTGAGGTACAGGAGCTTCTTAGGTAGCTTCCAGATCTCTCACAAAGGGAACTGATCCATGTATTGCTATTTCTATTGAATTAGTGTGTCTGGGGATCAAGGAAGGAGAGTCTATTGTTTCCTATTCTGTCATCTTAGTGACATCTACAATAACTATGTAATTTTTATGTCATAAAAATATATGTTGAATTTTTCATGAATTTTGGCATTCCATAATTAATTCAATACATAAATGAAAGAATAATTAAAAGCATCATTTTTGGCTTTTTCTGAAGTACATTAGAGTTCAATATAAAAATAATAAAACAGCTTTTTCTGTTGGCTATTCATGCAATCCATTATACTTTTTGTGAGATGATTCTAAATTAGAAGAAATATTCTTTGAGTTAGAATTATATTAACGGAGTTCCCATCATGGTGCAGCAGAAACGAATCTGACTAGGAACCATAAGGTTGTGGTTTAGATCCCTGGCCTCGCTCAGTGGCTTAAGGATCTGGCATTGCTGTGAGCTGTGGTGTAGGTCACAGACACAGCTCAGATCTGGTGTTGCTGTGTCTCTGGAGTAGGCCAGCAGCTGTAGCAACAATTAGACCCTAGCCTTGGAACCTTCATATGCCACAGATGCATCCCTGAAAAAGACAAAAAAGACAAAAAAAAAGAATTATGTTAGCATTAACCTCTTCCTTGAATATCTTTCTTACATTCTTGAGGAACCATGGAGCATTTCAAACTGCTGATTTTTCTTTAAAAATGTTCATACATATTGGTAAAAGGTTATCTAATGCATAGCTGAGAACATTATTCTCTTTAACACTTGCTTTTGTTAGATGTGTTGTTCTCACATGCTAATAAGGTAACTCCCAAGGGCCACTTTTCCCATTGAATACTGAAATGGTTTTACCCGCTCCTAGGACACATATGCAAATAACATTAAATTACAGAGAATATGCAACCCACTGTCAAACATCATAGACTAATGATCACCACTGCTGAACTGAATCTACCAAAAATATACATAAAATATAAAAGAAAATTTGGATTCAACTTCTGATTTTATAAAGTTTGGCTTACTTAGAATAAAAAAATATATTAAATACTGGTAGTATATGAGAATAAAAAAATAACTGAAATATGTCAACCAATGAATCTGTGTCAAACAATAAATGCAATTGGTAGTCTATAGGAATAAAAATGAAATGAAATATGTGAACAATGAATGTATCAAAAAATAAATGCCATTCATATTTTTCTTTTATTGTCTCTTACAATCAGTAGATGTAGATGGGAAACAGAAAACAGAGCCTCACTACTGATACTCACATTGAAATATGAAAAAAGAAATTCACAGAAAATGTAATAAATAAATTCAGTCAGAGTATGAAGTTAATTATACAGAGATTTCACCCTATTTCAAACCCTACTCTCTTGTACTATTTTTATAATATTTGTGCTTATTTTGTTTAACAACAACAACTAAATGCTAGAAACATAAAAACAAAAACAAAAACACTGTAACAGAAATAAAGAATGCCTTTCTCTGGTGGGCTTATTAGTAAACTGGACACAACTGAGGAAAAGATTTACACTACTCAACTTCAAGACCTACTATAAGGCTATAGTAATCAAAACACTATTGAATTGGTGAAAGAAGAAACAAATAGATCAATGTAAATGAACAGAAAACTCAAAACAGACCCACATAAATATATTTAACTGATCTGTGAGAAAGAAGCAAAGGCAATACAAATAGTCTTTTTAAAAAATGGTGATAGAACATCTGAACATCTACAAGCAAAAGTAAATAAATAAACAAATAAATCTGGGCACAGACTCTATACCTTTCACTAAAACTAACCCCAAATGGATAACATACCTAAATACATAATACAAAATAATAAAACTTTTAGAAAATAACATAGGAGAAAACTAGATGAGTTTGGGATATGGCAATTAGTTTTTAGAAGTAGTACTAAAGGCATGGCCTATGAAGGAAATAATTGATAAGCTGGAATTTATTATAATTCAAATCTTCTCTATGAGAGATTATATCAAGATTACGAAGGAGTTCCCATGGTGGCACAGCAGAAATGAATCTGACCAGGAACCATAAGTTTGTGGGTTTGATCCCTGGCCTCACTCAGTGGGTTAAGGATCTGGTGTTGCCATGAGCTGTGGTGTAAGTCACAGACACGGCTCAGATCTGGTGTTGCTGTGGCTGTGGTGTAGGCCAGTGGCTGCAGCTCCAACTGGACCCCTAGCCTGGGAACGTACGTATGCTATGGATGTGGCCCTAAAAAGACAAAAAAAAAAAAGGTTATGAAAAGGCAAGAGGCTGAGTGGGAGAATATATTTGCAATAACACATCTGATTAAGGACTATTATCCAAAATACAGAAAGAAATCTTAAAACTCAAAAGTGAGGAAATGGACAAATCAATAAAAAATAGGATGAATATTTTAGACCTCACCAAAGGATACATATATGGCTGGAAGATAACCATATGAAAAGACGTTTTGCATCATGTCACTGGGGAAACATAAATTAAAATAAAAGTGAAATACAACTACATACCTATTAAAATGGCCATAATCTGGAATACGGACAACACCAAATGCAAGGAGCAGCAAGGACACTCATACATTGGACACTCATACATTGCTGATGGAGATGCAATGATTTCTTACAAAACTAAGCATACTTTCACTATACAATTCAACATTCGTGCTCTTTAGTATCCAAAGGAGCTGGAAACTGATGTCCACATAAAACTATATAGAGCTGGAAACTGATGTCCACATAAAACTAAACAGCAGCTTTCTTCATAATTGCCAAGACTTGGAAGCAATCAAATTGTTCTTCAGTAGGTGAATGAATAAATAAAATTTAATACATCCAAACAACAGAATATTATTCATTGTTAAAAAGGAATAAGGTTTCAAGCCCTTAGAAAGATATAGAAGAAACAAATGCATGTTACTTAAAGAAGTCAATTTGAAAAGGCTACACAGTTTGTGATTCCAACTACATTATATTAGCAAAATGCAAAACTACAGAAACAGTACAAGGATCAGTGGTTGCCAAATGTTGGAGTTAGGAGAGTGATGATTAAGTAAAGCATAGAGAATTTTTAGAACAGTGAAATACTCTCATGATACCCTAATGATGAAGACATGTCATTACTTATTTTTTCCAAATACATATTATTTAACTCCAAAAGTAAACTATAATGTAAACTGTGAAATTTGGGTTATTATAATGTGTCAATGTAGGTTCATTAATTATAAAAAATGTACTATTCGGGCGAGTGATGTTGATAATGAAGAAAGCTATGCATCTGTGGGAGCTGGTGTCAATTGGGAAATCTCTGTACCTTTCTTTCAGCTGTACGGTTAACCTAAAACTGCACCTTAAAAAAGTCACCTAATGAAAAAAATAAACTTCCTCAATATTGCTTGGTAAATAAAGCAAAGAAAATTCAGAAATAGTTTATCTTACTCTGGAATCAGTATTCTCAGTCATTATTCTATACTGCTGCCTACAAAGGTGTGTCTTCTCCAGAATACAGAAATACTATACTCTTAGTGGATGCATCAACAAAATTAATCACTAATGGAGGTAAGGTAAGAACACTATAAACTTTATCACTGCATTAAACTATTTGATAACATTTAATACATATTACTGATATTGATTCAAAATGAAACAATGAAATTGCAAAAGCTACCAATGAATCAATCTTCTCCATTCTCTTATCAATGTAACATAACTGCTTCTCTCATCCAGCAGTGTTCTTATTTTTCTACTTTTTTAAATTGATGCTAGACTTTAGACTTCTTTCACCAATAAAGTGAAGTAAAAATTGTATGTAAGTTTTCAACCCTAGACCTTAAGAAGCCTTGCATCATCTGCTTTCACAATTTCATAATCCTGAGATCTCCAATCTGTCCAGAAGATCCTTTTATATACCATAGAATAAAAGACCACAGGTAGAGAAACTTGAGCATTCCAGCCAGAATGATGCACCATCTGTCTGACATGAGTGAAGCCATCTTGGACCTTCCAGTCTCAGTTGAGCTGCCAGATGACTGCATCCACATATAATCCCAATGGAGATCAGCAGAAGAACTACCCAGAGTGCCAACCCATAGCATCATGGCAAAGAATAAATCATGATATTTAAAGCATTAAGTGTTGAAGTTGGTTAAATTCCAACTAATCACTACTAATAAATTACTAATGAAAAAGATTACTTCCTTTCCATAATAATTAACTGTTTCAAATCACCATACAATGTAATATTTAATACTAAGGTATTAGTAAATTTTCCAATAAGATGAAGCATATAAATGGACTGGTAATGTACTGAATAAAGTTTGAGGCCCAGCTCATGGGGAAGAGACTGATTATGTCATCAGCAAACACACTTCCTTTCCTGAGTGCACAGCTAAACTGCATTTCCAAGTCACAATGCATCCAGGTGGTACATGTAATTAGTTCTTACCAGTGAAATATAAGCATGTGACATGTCACTCCCATGCCATGGTAAGTTTAGTTTTTCCTCACTTTATCTCTTTCTCCCTAACTTCCAGCTGAGATATTTTGAGATGTTTAGCCATTTGTGGAAGATGCCAGATTTAAAATTTAGAAGGATTTTAGGTCTCTGAGTCATTGCTGAAAAAGTGTCCTTAAATACCACCACCACTAATCATATTAAGTAACAATAACAGGAAGCAGTGAACTGTTATTTGTTAATCCACTGAAGCACATGGTTTATTTTTTACTGACATATACTACAGTCTACTAAATATAGTCCCATTTGTGAACCAGTTCTCTCATATCTCTCACATGTGGCTTATATGATACTGATTATTTTCATTATCTTCTGTGGTGAGTACATGACCCAGATTTGATCACCAAAAGTCCATCAGCATCCCAGACATAGTGAGCAATTCAAGAATGACACTTAATCCAAGTGGGGCCAATCAGCATATTCTCTGGGGCATTTATGCCAGAGTTATCAGAACAGACTTTACTCCAGCTCTGAGATTAGAAGCTGAATGATGTTACAAATTGGAGTGTCTGACATCTATCCTTCTGTGCTTAATGAAACAGTTCAATTGTTATAGGAAAGAATGAGGACAGTGTGTAAATAAAAGCAGAGTGGAGAGATGTGAAAAAAATAGCCTTTGGAATATATTTTGAGGTTATAGTTTTAGTCACATTTAAAGTCAGTCTTTCTCTGGAATTTTAGCCAAGAGCTGGTTAATTTTAATTATTTATTTCATTTTAGATGTAAGTTAATTTGAATCAGATTTACTTCAGTTACAGAGTCTTAACAGTACTTATTCTCCCTATTTTGAAATATTTTGTGTAGTTTTACCTAATGTAATAAAGAAACTAAATTTCAGAAGACAGATAAAAATGAAGACAATATAAATTTTGACCTGGGAAACTTGAATGTATCATTTTACTATATAGTTATATATATACATATACATATATATTTATTTATCTATACATATATAGATATACCAAATCAACATGTTGTATACATTAAACTAATATGATGTTATATGTTGATTATAACAATAAAACTGGACAAGAAATCTTGATCGAATAAAATAAATTAACCCATCTAACGAGAGTTTGCAGAGCTTAGCATTATATCAAAAAATGAATATTCAAATAACTTATATTCTAATAGAAATCAATTTAAGGTAAAATCAACACAATTTTATTGTGCTTATATTCTGTTTCAGTTCGTTCTTCTAAATTAGTTATGGTTATCCTATTAATTTACCAGCATGGTCTTGTATTTTGTTTTGTCCTGTTTTGTTTTTTTGTTTATTTGTTTTTAGAAGTAGACAAGTGCATTAATTCTGGACAATAAGAACTAAGAATTTGGTCAGTTTTGGTCAGAGAAGAGCCATTAAATTTTTTTTCAGTAAGAAGAATAGAATAAATGAATAGCTTGCCTCTCATTCTCCTCTGGATACAATAATGCATGGAAGTGACTACTAGTACCAGCCTGAAGACAAAGAGATTTCAAGAATGTTAGTGTTCATGACATCATTGAGTAGCTGTTCTCTCCACACTTGAAGACTGTGCTGCCTAAGGACTTTCTGGGTTTTTGTTGATTGATTCTCATTTGTTTTGTCTTCCTTCACTCTGTTTTGGCAAGTTTGATGCAGGTTTCAAATAAAATTTTGTCAGAGCTCATTCTCTTGAAAGAATTTCAAGTGTTATTTTACTATTTCTATCCCTATATAATATTTTAAGCACAGATTTAAAGGTAGGCTCAGAATGATGGATTCTTAAAAGAGATTTTTAGGAGTTCCCTTCGTGGCTCAGTGGTTAAGGAATCCCACTAGGAACCATGAGGTTGTGAGTTCAGTCGCTGGCCTTGCTCAGTGGGTTAGGGATCCAGCGTTGCCGTGAGCTGTGGTGTAGGTCGCAGATGTGGCTTGGATCCTGCGTTGCTGTGGCTCTGGCACAGGCCAGAAGCTACAGCTCCAATCAGACCCCTGGCCTTGGAATCTCCATATGCCGCGGGAGCGGCCCTAGAAAAGGTAAAAGACAAAAAAATAAATAAATTTAGAAACACCTGAGATTTCAAATCCTCGTTTTTTTCTGAGACAGGTTATAAGACTGAATGGTGCAAAGAAAGAACCATACTTCACAGTATTACTGTTAATTCACAAAACATAGTGAGTAAAAAAAAAAAAATCTACTGAAATCAACACGTTTATGTGTATTTGTGCATCTGAGTGTTCAGTACACTATCAACAACTATAAAATCTCAAGAGAATATAGTTAAAACATACTACAGCAGAGACAGATCAAAAAATGAAAGGAATCAAAAAGTAAAAATAGACACTCCTAGTCATGCAACAATTTACCTTATTCTACTCTAAAGATTATTTAAGGACATAGAACCATGTAGACTGACCTTTTTGTGAAGGACTGCCTCAGCATCCTAGATTTAGTGGCTGGCAGTGAGAACAAGACTGGGATTCAGTCTCTATAGAGATTCAATCTCCATAGCTATCCCAATATATTGGGATTCATATATAGCATTAAGAAGCCTATAACAGCTGCCTGAATTTTACCTGCTTGGGGCAATAAAGGAGGCTTGTAGTTTTGGAATTATGTAAATTTAATCTGCATAGGGGTTATAAAGAGTAAATATTAGACATTCGAAAAACTATGAGAGGAACATCTGAGTTAATTTAATCAGAGGTAAGGGAAAAAACAAAAGTTAATCAAGCAAATAGTATAAACCAGGAAAGAACCCCCTGAAACACATGACTTGAAATTTTAATACAAGTACCTCTTTTCAGAAGAAACAGATGATAGAACATGGAAATGATAAAAAAAACTAGACAGGATGGCAAAAACAACAACTAAATGGAAATATGTAGATAACATATTAAAACTTAATCAGGTTCTCAAAACTATATCAGAGAATTAGCTGGAGCTAGCTAGCCAAGTAGTGAATTTACCTGAAAGGGAATCTTAGAGTCATTCTGCCCTATGCCTTGTAGTATCCCACAGAACATGTGGGGATGGTGCCATTCTTTTGCCTACACATAATTTTTATATTTTTAAAATAGAGAGTGTAGCAAAAGCTTCATATCCAAAGAGCCTAGAGATTAAAGTGCTATTCATTACCTTAACTCCTACACTACTGAGGATCCTCCCATGGTAGAAACTCTCACACTCACTTAGAAATTCCATTATTACTAGTTAAAATGTGAAAGTGACCCAATTATTTTATTACTTAAACTCTAGATACAATCTAAAAAAAAAAGAAAACATTTTTAATAAAATATTGTTGATAAAAATACTAAAACAACCTACAACCAATAAAAAGTATTTAGCCATATAGTATTTTAATATATATCAACTTGGATTACATACATTTGAAAATACTTCTACTAAATAAATATTTCACCCATCTGAAATGTGCTAGGTAAAGTTGACTAATAGAGTTTAAAAATTTTTTTTCTAGTAATCAAATTTGAAATTGCAGTAATTGTAGTGGTAGTTGCTCTATAATTATTCTACCTAGAAACTGTAATGAAATTAGAACACTCAACTCTAATAACATTTTTTCATTGTCTCTAAGTTTGATCAAACTAATTTTTTAAACGAGTTAGTAATAAACACATTTTTATTATGACCAAAATAATGTAGATTGTTACTTCTAACACTGACATTTTGAAACCCTAAAGTTGGTCCAGATGATAACATTTTACATATATTATTTTAATTTAGTACTTTACATTAGCTAAGTATCCTTATTTAATTTTAAACCAAGTTATATATACAAGTGCAGGGAAGTTAGGGAGAAAAGTTGATGATTTACACTTAAGATAATATTCATAATCAAAATCGAAATTTTACTTGTCAAGAAAAAAGAAAAATGTGTGTAATTTCACATATATATATTTAGAACCACATAATTTGCTCTTTGGAAAACCTATATATCATGTATTATAAATACAAGTCTATATATCTATATATATCTTCCATTCCTTCTTATATTTCCTAATTTCCTTTCCAAAGTCTCCATTTTTTTCATGTATTTTTCTCTGTTTTCCACTATCTCTTGAAAAAGTATGAATTATAGTTAAATTTCCTCTTTGTTAAGGTTAATGATTTTAACACATGTGACAATATATTTTGTTCCTTATAACTTAATTGCTTTCATGCTTTCTTAGGTCTGGATTATTTAATCTGTACTTTCCTCTTAGTGTGAAAACTTTACTTCTAGGGTACAGCCTTTACAATTAGATGTAGCCTTTTTGTGATCTCCATTGAAAGCCTGGAGCAGATACAGAGTCTCAACTCTGTAGATGAGAACAAATGCAAAATACAAAATATAAAATTTCCTTTTTATGTTTTTAATATTTTTCTAAATTATCTATTAGGAAAATTTATAATTATCAAACAATAAATGTTAGCAAAATAAAAATGTAAGATCAATAACATCTAAGGAAGAAAATAAGAAAGGTAAAGCCTAAGTAATGCATGGGTAAGAAAATACAGAAATAAGTAATAACCTTGAAGAATGTAGTATACTGGGAAGGGAGGTGGTTAGAATTATTAAAAATGGCAAAGCATGTGTAAAAATCTGGTTTTGCGTTTAATCTACTCCCCTAATGGAAATATTTTCAATAAAGGCATTTCCACATTAAAAGACATTGGTTTTGGTTTCAAACTTGTGACGGGTTAGTGTAATTTTAATCGAATGAACCTATGTAATATCAAAATTGACCCAAATATTCTGAGAGACTTGTTAGGTATTTGATCCTGAAATCAGAGTAATCTGCATTACGACTTCTCAGACATGTTTTTTGTTAGTCCACCTTCCTGATAGTACTGGGCCCTTTTTTGCTAGATACTAACCATCAAGGGCATCATTTATATCTTATCTGAAATATTTCATTGTTAAACTATCACTGTTTCACATTATAAATCTATGTGGTGATTTATGTTATTTAAATATATTGGGATATTTTAATGCTGATATTTTATTAAAGAATTCACATTTGTAAGACAAAGTATAATGGTATGTGATTCTTTCATGGTTCTCATTTTTAGGTTTTAATATCATGAAGACATTAACCTCTGATAAGTAACAAAAAATATTCTTTCTATTCCTTGGCTACAGGAAAGTTCAAATCACATAGTGATAATTAGGCCTTTTAAATTAGTTGTTTTTATGGCCACACCCACAACATATGGAAGTTCCTGGACTGGGCCAGGGATTGAATTTGAGCCACCTCTGCAACCTAGGGAAGCGGTGCCACATAGACAGTTCTTTTTAACCCACTACACCAGGCTGGAGAGAGAACCCAGGCCTCCACAGTGAATGGAGCTGCTACAGTCAGATACTGAACACACCATGTGATGGCAGGAATTCCTCAAATTAAAATTTATTCACACATTAATCAATTTATGAAACATAGACTCTACTGTGGGAGATTCTTTACCAACTTCATCAGGGTCTCCATAACTGTTAATTGATGTTTTTTTTCACTTTTATGGTCAATTTATTTCTGACAAAAGTGTCAAGACAATTGAACTTAAAAGCCATAGTCTTTTTAAACTAAATACACACATTCAAAAGCTAAACTATTAATTCACACTATAGACAAAAAAAAAAGTAACTTAAATTGGAACAAAGACCTAGATGTAAAAACTAAAACAGTTAATTTATTTAAAAAAGGGGGGGTGGAATCTTTATGACCTTGGTTGAATAAAAGGCTTATTTTTTAAAATGTACCAATTTTTTTTTCTTTTTTAAAATAATTACTCAGTTAATTTAAGGAATGCGCTGGAGATACTAATTTGAGGGAATGCACTGGAGATACTAATTTGAGGGAATGCGCTGGAGATACTAATTTGGCTTATTTTTTAAAGTGTACCAATTTTTTTTCTTTTTTAAAATAATTACTCAATTAATTTAAGTAATGTGCTGGAGATACTAATTTGAGGGAATGCGCTGGAGATACTAATTTTAAGTAGTGCGCATACAATTCTCCAAAGATGACATACAGATGGCCAAAAAGCACATGAAAAGATATCCAACATCACTCATGATTAGAGAACTGCAAATCAAAACCACTATGAGGTACCACCTTACATTGGCCAGAATGGCCATCATCAAAAAGTCCACAAATATTAAATGATGGAGAGGGTGTGGAGAAAAGGGAACCCTATTATACTGCTGGTGGGAACGTAATTTGGTGCAACCATTTTGGAAAACTGGAGATTCCTCAGAAAACTAAAAATAGAATTACCATTTGATCCAGAAATCCCACTCCTGGGCATCTATTCAGAGAAAACCATGACTAAAAATGATAAATGTACTCCAGTATTCATTGCAGCACTATATTCAATAGCCAAGACATGGAAACAACCTAAATGTCCATCGACAGAGGAGCAGATATAGAGGATATGGTACCTATACACAATGGAATATTACTCAGCCATAAAAAGGAAGGAAATAATGGCATTTGTAGCAACATGGGTGGACCTAGAAACTATCATGCTAAGTGAAGTCAGTCTGACAGTGAGACACCAACAGCATATGCTATCACTTACATGTGGAATCTAGAAAAAGGACACAATGAACTTTGCAGAAGAGATACTAATTCAAAGACTTTGAAAAACTTATGGTTTCCAAATGAGACAGTTTGGTGATGGAATGCGCTGGAGATACTAATTAGGGGGTTGTCTTTTCTCCATTGTATATTCTTGCCTCCTTTGTCATAGATTAGTTGACTGTAGATGTGTGGGTTTAATTCTGGGCTTTCTATCCTGTTGCACTGATCTATATTTCTGTCTTTGTGCCAGTTCCATACAGTTTTCATTACTATAACTTTGTAGTATAGTCTGAAGCCAAGGAGCCTGATTCCTCCAGTTCCATTTTTCTTTCTTAGATGTTGTAGGCTATTCTGGGTCTTTTTCACTTCTAAACAAACTTTAAAATATTTTGTTCTAGTTTTATGAAAAATGTCCTATGTAATGTGATAGAGGTTGCATTGAATCTGAAGATTGTCTTGGGTAATAGAGTCATTTTGGTAATTTTGATCTTCCAATCCAAGAGCATGGTATGTCTTTCCATCTGTTTGTGTCATCTTTGATTTCTTTCATCATTATCTTATAGTTTTCAGAGTACAGATCTTTTGTCTCTTTAGGTAGGTTTATTCCTAGGTATTTTATTCTTTTGGATGTGATGATAAATGGCATTGTTTCCCTAATTTATCTTTCTGACCTTTGTTCTTAGTATATAGAAATGCAGTTGATTTCTGCATATTAATTTTGTACCCTGTGACTTTATCAAATTCATTGATGAGCTCTAACAGTTTTCTGGTAGAGTCTTTAGGATTCTCTAGGTATAGTATCATGTCATCTGCAAATAGTGATAGTTTTACTTCTTCCTTTCCTTTGGATTCTTTTTTTTTTTTTTCTGCTCTGATTGCTATGGCTAGGACTTCCAAAACTATATAGAATAGTAGGGGTGGCAATAGCAGACATCCTTGTCTTGTTCCTGATTTCAGTGGGAATTATTTCAGCATTTAACCATTGAGAATGATGTCAGCTCTGGGTTTGTCATACATGGGCCTTATTATGTTGAGGTAGGTTCCCTCTATGCCTACATTCTGGAGGTTTTTATCAGAAATGGGTGTTGGATTTTGTCAAAGTCTTTTTGTGCATCTATTGAGAGGATCATATGATATTTATTCTTCAGTTTGTCAATGTGGTGTATCACACTGATTGATTTTTGGATATTGAAGAATCCATGCATCCCTTGGATAAATCTCAATTGATCATGATGTACAATCCTTTTAACATATTGTTGGATTCAGTTTGCTAGTATTTTGTTGAGGATTTTGGCATTGATATTCATCAGTGAAACTGGGCTGTAATTTTCTTTTTTTGTGGTATCTTTGTTTTTGGTATCAGGGTGATGGTGGTCTCACAGAATGAGCTTAGTAGTGTTTATTCCTCTGCAATTTTTTGAAATAGTTCCAGAAGGGTACGTGCTAGATTTTCCCTAAACGTTTGATAGAATTCATCTGTGAAGCCATCGGGTCCTGCACTTTTGTTTGTTGGAGGTTTTTTAATCACAGTTTCAATTTCAGTACTTGTGGTTGGACTGTTCATATTTTCTATTTCATCTTGGTTTAGTATTGGAAGATTGCAATTTTCTAAGACTTTGTCCATTTCTTCTAGGTTTTCCATTTTATTGGCATATAGTTGTATGTAGTAGTCTCTTATGAGCCTTTGTATTGCTGTGATGTCCAATGTTACTTCTCTTTTTTCATTGCTAATTTTATTGATTTTAGTCCTCTCTTTTTTTTTAAATTTTTTTTCCACTGTAGAGCACAGGGACCAAGTTACAGATATATGTATACATATTTTTTCCTCCCATTGTTGTGTTGCAATGTAAGTATCTAGACATAGTTCTCAATGCTACACAGCAGGATCTTATTCATTCCAAGAGCAATAGTTTGCATCCATTAGCCCCAAGCTCCTGATCCCTCCCACTCCTTCCCTATCCCCCCAGGCAGCCACAAGTCTATTCTCCAAGTCTATGATTTTCTTTTCTGTGGAAACATTCATTTGTGCTGTATATTAAATTCCAGTTATAAGTGATATCATATGGTATTTATTTTTCTCTTTCTGACTGATCTTACTCAGTATGAGAGACTCTAGTTCCATCCAAGTTGCATTATTTTGTTCTTTTCAGTGGCTGAATAGTATTCCATTGTGTATATATACCACATCTTCCTAATCCAATCATCTGTCAATGGACATTTGGGTTGTTTCCATGTCTTGGCTATTGTAAACAGAGCTGCAATGAACATGAAGGTGCATGTGTCTTTTTCAAGGAAAGTTTTGTCTGGATATACGCTCAAGAGTGGGATTGCTGGATCATATGGTAGTTCTATGTATAGATGTCTAAGGTACCTCTATACTGTCCTCCACAGTGGGTGTACCAGCTTACATTCCCACCAACAGTGCAGGAGGGTTCTCTTTTCTCCAAAACCCCTCCAGCACTTGTTATTTGTGCACTTATTAATGATGGCCATTCTGACTGGTGTGAGGTGGTATCTCATGGTAATTTTGATTTGTATTTCTCTAATAATCAGTGATGCTCGGCATTTTTTTATGTGCTTGTTGGCCATCTGTATGTCTTCCTTGAAGAATGGTCTATTCAGGTCTTTTGCTCACTTTTCCATTGGGTGGTGGGCTTTTTTGCTGTTGAGTTGTATAAGTTGCTTATATATTCTAGAGATTAAGCCCATGTCTGTTGAATCATTTGAAACTATTTTCTCCCATTCTGTAAGTTGTCTTTTTGTTTTCTTTTTGGTTCCCTTTGCTGTGCAAAAGCTTGTAGGTTTGAATAGGGGCCACTGACTTAATTTGCTCTTATTTCTGTTGCCTTGGGAGAATGACCTGAAAAAATACTCATGAGATTGATATCAGAGAATGTTTTGCCTATGTTTTCCTCCAGTAGTTTATGGTGTGTTTTCTTATCTTTAAGTCTTTCAGCCATTTTGAGTTTATTTTTTTGTGTGGTGTGAGGGTGTGTTCTAGTTTCATTGATGTGCATGCAGCTGTCCAGTTTTCCCAGCAATTCTTGCTGAATAGGCTTTCTTTTTCCCATTTTATGCTCTTGCCTCCTTTGTCAAAGATTAATTCACCATAGGTGTCAGGGTTTATTTCTGGGTTCTCTATTCTGTTCCATTGGTCAGTCTGTCTATTTTGATATCAGTACTACACAGTTTTCATGACTGTGGCTTTGTACTGTTGCTTCAAGTCTCGGAGAGTTATGCCTCCTGCTTGGTCTTTGCTTCCTCAGAAGTGCTTTGGCAATTCTGGGTCTTTTGTGGTTCCATATAAAATTTTGGATTGTTTGTTCTAGTTCTGTGAAAAAAGTCATGGGTAATTGGATAGAGATTGTACTGAATAAGTAGATTGCTTTGGGTAGTATGGCCATTTTTACAATATAAATTTTTCCAACCAGGAGCATGGACTATCTTTCCATTTCTTTACATTTTCTTTAATTTCCTTGATTAATGTTTTATAATTCTTGGCATAGAAGTCCTTTACCTTCTTGGTCAGGTGTATTCCCAGGTATTTGATATTTTGGGGTGCAATTTTAAAACGTATTTTATTTTTGTATTCCTTTTCTAATATTTCATTGTTAGTATAGAGAAATGCTACTGATTTCTTAACATTAATCTTATATTCTGCTACTTTGCTGAATTTTTTGATCAGGTCAAGTAGTTTTTGGGTTGAGTCCTTAGGCGTTTCTATGTACAGTATCATGTCATCTGCATACAGTGACAGTTTTATCTCTTCTCTTCCTATTTGGATGCATTTTATTTCTTTTGTTTGTCTAAGTACTGTGGCTAGGACTTCCAAAACTATGTTGAATAGCAATGGTGAAAGTAGGCATCCTTGTCTTGTTCCAGATTTGAGTGAGAAGGCTTTCAATTTTTCTCCATTGAGTATTATATTTGCTGTATGTTTGTCATAAATGGCTTTGATTATGTTCAGGAATGTTCCCTCTATACACACTTTGGTGGGAGTTTTTATCATAAATGGATGTTGGACTTTGTCAAATGCTTTTTCTGCATCTATTGAGATGATCATATGGTTTTTGACTAGTCTTTTGTTAATGTGGTGTATGACATTGATTGATTTGTGACTGTTCAACCATCCTTGTGAACCTGGGATGAACCACACCTGGTCATGGTGTATAATCTTTTTGATATGTTGTTGGATTTGGTTGGGAAAATTTTTTGCATCTATATTCATCAAAGTTATTTCCCTTTAGTTTTCTTTTTTGGTGGTATCTTTGTCTGGTTTTGGAATTAGGGTGATGGTGGCATCATAGAATGTCTTTGGGAGTGTTCCTTCTTCTTCAACCTTTTAAAAAAATTTAAGGAGGATGGGCACCAGTTCCTCTTTGTATGTTTGGTAGAATTCACCTGTGAAGCCATCTGGTCCTGGGCTTTTATTTGTAGGGAGTGTTTTTCTGATGTATCCAATTACTTTTATAATGATTGGACTGTTCAGTTGGTCTATTTCTTCTTGATTCAGTTTTAGCAGGCTGTAAGATTCTAGAAAGTTGTCCATTTCTTCCATATTGTCAAGTTTGTTGGCATATAGTTGTTCATACTATTCTCTCAAGTTTTTTTTTTTTTTTTTGGATGTCTGCAGTATCCATTGTGATTTCTCCTTTTTCATTTCTAATTTTGTTTATTTGGTTTCTTTCTCTCCTCTTCTTAGTGAGTCTAGCCAGAGGTTTGTCAAGTTTGTTTATCTTTTTAAAGAACCAGCTTTTCGTTTGTTGGATTTTGTCTATTGTTTTTTGAATATCTATTTTATTGATTTCCTCTTTGATCTTCATGATATCCTTCCTTCTGCTGACTTCAGGTCTTTTTTGTTCTCTTTTTCTAATTCATTTAGGTGGTGGGTTAAGTTGTCAATTGGACTTTCTTTTTTTGAGGAAGGCCTGTATTGCTATGAATTTCCCTCTGAGCCCTGCTTTTGTGGCATCCCATAGATTTTGAAAGGTTGTGCCTTCATTATCATTTGTTTTGAGGTATGTTTTAATTTCCTTCTTGATTTCCTCATTAACCCATTGGTTTTTTGGTAGCATGTTGTTTAGTCTCCATGTAGGGTTTTTTCTCATTTCTTTTCCTGTGGTTGATTTCTAGTTTCATAACATTGTGGTCAGAGAAGATACCTGAAATAATTTCTATGCTCCTAAATTCGCTGAGGTTAGCTTTGTTCCCCAATATGTGATCCATTCATGAGACTGTTCCATGTGCACTTGAGAAGAATGTGTATTCTGATTTTTTTGGATGTAGTGTCCTGAAGATGTCAATTAAGTCTAACTTTTCTATTGTTTCCTTTACAATATCTATTGCTTTATTTGTTTTCTCTTTAGAGGATCTGTGCGTTGATGTGAGTGTGGTATTAAAGTCTTCCAAACAGGACAGCAGACAGAAAACCAAATGAAAAAGCTGAAATCAATATGAGACCTATGGGATAATATGAAGTGGGTCAATATATATATAAGAGGAATTCCAGAAGGAGAAGAAAAAGATAAGGAGATAGAAAATGTATTTGAAGAAATTATCATTGGAAACTTCCCAAATCTAAAGGATACTGGTTTTAAGATACAGGAAGCTCAGAGGGCTCCAAAGAAGTTGAACCCAAATAGACCCACACCAAGACACATTATAAAAATGGCAAAAGTTAATGACAAAGAGAGGATCCTAAAGGCAGCAAGAGAAAAGCAGAGTGTCACCTACAAGGGAACCCCCATAAGGCTATCAGCTGATTTCTCTACAGAAACCCTATAGGCTAGGAGGGAATGGCAAGAGATATTTAAAGCACTGAAAGGAAAAAAAATATGCAATCTAGAATACTCTATCCAGCAAGAATATCATTTAAAATAGAAGGGGAAATTAAAAATTTTTCCAACAAATAAAAGCTAAGAGAATACAGCAATACAAAACCCATTCTAAAAGAAAAATTGAAAGGGCTTCTCTAAATCAAAAAAAAAAAAAAAAAAGAGAGAGAGAGAGAGTGAGGAAGAGCTAGGATGGAGGAAACCACAATAAGAGAGCAGTAACTCAAAAAGCCTGCATACAGATCTAATCACAAACATGTTTAAAATAAAATAAAATTTAAAAAAATAAACATCAAAATCATAAAGTGTGGGCAAGGGAAGTAAGGAAATAAATAGATTCCCTTTTTTAATTTTCTTTTTTTTTAAATTTCAGTAGTATGGTAATGAAGTGTTTGCACCTACAGGACTATCAGGCTAAAACACACAATTACAGAAAGGGGTTAACATACTTAAAAAAAAGGGAAACCACAAATCAAAACCAAATATTACTTTCACAAAAAAATGAAAAGAACAATACTCAAGCAGAAAATAATTGAAGACCATCCAACCAAAAAAAGCAAGCAAGAAAGGAGAATCATAGAATCAACTGGAAAATCAGGTTTAAAATAGCAATAAGTAATCATCTATCAATTATCACCTTAAATGTCAATGGACTGAATGCTCCAATGAAAAGACACAGAGTGGCTGATTGGATAAAAAAGCAAAAGTTTCAATATTCTGCCTATAAGAAACTCACCTTAGGACAAAGAACACATATAGATTGAAACTAAGGGGGTGGGAAAAAATATTTCATGCCAGTGGACATGACAGGAAAGCAGGAATTGCAGCACTCATATCAGATGAAATAGAGTTTAAAACGAAAGCCATAAAGAAAGACAAAGAAGGACACTATTTAATGATTAAAGGAGCCATTCAAGAAGAGGATATTACTATCATCAACATATATGCTCCAAATATAGGAGCACCCAGACACGTACAACAAATATTAACAGACATAAAGGGAGAAATTGATGGGAATACCATCATAGTAGGAGACTTTAATACCCCACTCACATCAATGGACAGATCCTCTTTTTTTCTTGATAAGTCTGGCTAAGTGTTTATCAATTTTGTTGATCTTTTCAAAGAACAAGCTTTTAGTTTCATTGATCTTTTCCATGGTTTTTGTCATTTCTATTTTATTTATTTCTGCTCCGATCTTTAAGATTTCTTTCTTTCTGCTAACTTTGGGTCTTTACTCTTATCTCTCTAGCTGCTTTAAGTGTAAAGTTAGGTTGTTTATTTGAGCTTTTTCTTGTTTCATGAGGTAGGCTTGTATTGCTATAAAATTTCCTCTTAGAACTACTTTTTCTGCATCCCATAGGTTTTGGAATATTGTATCTGTGTATTCATTCATTTCTAGGAATTTTAATTTCCTATGATTTCTTCAGTGATCCATTGGTTGTTTAGCAGCATGTTGTTTAGTCTCAATGTGTTTGTGTTTTTTGTGTTTTTTTTCTTGGTTGATTTCCAGTCATTTAGTGTTGTGGTTGGAAAAGATGCTTGATATGATTAAATACTGAGGCTTGATTTGTGGCCCAGAATGTGGTCAATCCTAGAGAATTGAGAAGAATGTGTATTCTGCTGCTTTTGGATGGAATGTCCTATAAATATTAAGTCCATCTGGTCTAATGCCTCATTCAGAGCCTGTGTTTCTTTGTTGATTTTCTGTCTGGATGATCTATCCATTGCTGTAAGTGGGCAGTTAAGGTCCCCCACTAATATTGTGTTATTGTCAATTTCTCCTTTTAAGATTGTTAGCAGTTGCCTTATATATTGAGGTGATCTTAGGTTGGGTGCCTGTATATTTACATTTGTTATACCTTCTTCTTGAATTGATCATTTGATAATTATGCCATGTCCTTCTTTGTCCCTTATAATATTTTTTTATTTTAAGTTCTATTTTGTCTGATATAAGTATTGCTATTCCAGCTTTTTTGAGTCCCAATTGCATGGAATAGTTTCTTCCATACTCTCACATTCAATTTGTTACTGTCCCTAGAAGTGAAGTGGGTCTCTTGAAGACAGCATATATATGGATCTTGCTTTTGTATCTATTCAGCCAGTCTATGTCTTTTGGTTGGGGCATTTAGTCAATTTACATTTAAGGTAAGTATTGATATATATGTTCTTCTTGCCATTTTATTAGCTGTTTTGGATTTGGTTTTGTTACTCTTTTTCCTCCTTTCTTCTCTTGTTCTCTCCTCTTGTGGTTTGATGATTATCTTTAGTGTTGTATTTGAGTTGATTTTTCTTATTTCTGTGTGTATTAATTGTAGATTTTTGGCTTGCAGTACAATGAAGTTTTGGTATAGGAGTCTATATATATATGCATATATATATACATATATATATATACATATATATATATATATATTTGAGACTTTTTTAATTTGTCTCTTAATTGCAAGTGCATCTCCAGTGTCCTGCATTTGTACCCTCCTCTTCTCATTATTTCTGATTTTGATAGCATATTTTTGCAAGGATGATTTCCTACCTTTATGGTATATATATGCCTTTACCCTTGAGCCTAGTCATTTGCGGTATTTTTGTTTCTAGTTGTGGCCTTTTCTTTTTTGCCTAGAGGAGTTTTCTTAGTATTTGCTGTAAAGCTAGTTTAGTATTGCTGAATTCTCTTAGCTTTTGCTTATCTGTGAAGCTTTTGACTTCTCCTTCAAATCTAAATGAGAGCCTTGCTAAGTAATGTAATCTTAGTTGGAGGTTTTTTCCTTTTGTCGCATTAAGTATATTTTGCCACTCCCTCTGGTCTGCAGAGTTTCTGCTGAAAAAATCTGCCAGTAACCTTATCAGGGTTCAGTTGTATGTTATTTATTTTTTTTCCCCAGCTGCTTTCAGTATTTTCTCTCTGTCTTTAATTTTTATCAGTTTGATTAATATGTGCCTAGGGGTCTTCCTCCTTGGGTTTATTTTATATGGTACTCATTGTGCTTCCTGGATTTGAGTGAGTCATTCCTTTCCTATGTTAGGGAAGTTTTGGGCTATTATATCTTCGAATATTTTTTCTGTCCCTTTCTCTCTTCTCCTTCTGGCACCCTTATAATATGGATACTGGTGCATTTAACGTTGTCCCAGAGTTCTCACTAAGACTCTTTTCATTTCTTCTCAATCTTTTTTCTCTTTTCTGTTCCACATCAGTGATTTCCACTAGTCTGTCCTCCACCTCACTTGTTCGTTCTTCTGTCTCCTGTATTCTTCTGTTGGTTGCTTCTAATGAATTGTTTATTTCAGTTATTGTATTTTGTATCTCTGCTTGCTTAAGTTTTAAATCTTGTATTTCTTTTTTTCAGTGTTTGCTGTAAATTATCAATCTTTGTCTCTGGTGTACTTCCAATGTCTTGCATCATCTTCAGCATCATCAGTCTAAAGTCTTTTTCCCAGAGGCTGATAATCTCCAGATCATTTAGCTGTTTTTCTTGGGATTTTTCTTGTTCCTTTATCTGAGTTATAGTTCTCTGCCTTTTCATTTTTATTGGCTTTTTGTGTGGTATCCTTTTTGCTGACAATAGAGTTGCAGCCCCTCTTCCCCCCTTGTGGCTGAAGTTGGTATGGGGGCTTGCTGTAGGCTTCCTGATGGGAAGGACTGGTGCCTGCCCACTGGTAGCTGGGGCTGATTTCTATCCCTCTGGTGGTTGAGCTTTGTCTCTGAGTAAGGTTAGAGGTGGCTGTGTGTCTGGGGGGTCTTTAGGCAGCCTGTTCACTGATGGATGGGGCTGTGATACCACTTGGATTATTGTTTGGCCTGGGGCTTCTCAGCACTGATGGGTGGGGCCATATTTTCCCAAAATGGCCACCTCTAGAGGAACACATGCTGATGAATATTCCCGAGAGCTTTGCCTCCGATGCCCTTCCTGCACAATGAGCCATAGTCTACCTCTGTTTTCCTAGGAGATCCTCCAAGAACTGCAGTCAGTTCCAACCCAGATTCCTATGGAGCCTCTGCTTTGCCCTGGCACCCAGTGCACATGAAACCCTGTGTGCATCTTTCAAGAATGGGGTCTCCCATTTCCCCCAGTCCCATGGAGCTCCTCACATAAGCCCCACTACCTTCAATGCCAGATGCTCCAGTGGCTCTTTCTCCCAATGCCAGATCCCTAGAAACTAGGACCTGATGTGGGGCTCAGAACTCTCACTTTTGTGGGTGAGTCTCTGTGATACAGTATCTTTCCAGACTGTGGGCTTCCCACCTGGCAGGTATGGGGTTGCTTATATCACGTAATCACCCCTCCTACCTCTTGATGTGGCCTCATCTTTGTCATCTGGAGTAGGATATCTTCTTGAAAGTTTCCAGTCCATTTGGTTTAAGGTTATTCAATATTTGGTTATAATTTTGTTGTTTTTATGAGAGAGGGTGAGCTCCAGTCCTTCCATTCCTCCATCTTAATCCCATCACCTGTCAAGATGACCTGTCGCTCCCTGAAGGACTGAGCCCTTCCAAGCCCTCTGCCAGGACCTGGGCCTGGAGCACCATTAAGATGATTGGCAGCTGGCTCCACAGCCCCAGTACCACCTATCCCATTACTGTTAAGTGATTTAAGACAATTCTATTCTTTCTTGAATCAGCTTTGGTAATTTGCATGTTCATTATTTGAATGGAAATTTTAAGATATTACCTTATATCACCCACAAATTCGTTGTATTGTAACTTTCTCTATAAAGGCTAATAAATACTCATTCTTATTCTTAGAGTATAAACATCTCTTGTTACTGTCTTCATTTTTTAAAATCCTTACATTCATTTCTCATGTATAATGTTTCATTTTCCTATAATGTCATTTTTTTCTTCTTTATCCCTTCTGTAGAACATCTACTGTTGCAGTTGCCCTTCTCAATATATCTTTTTCTACTTTATAGGATTGAAAATTAAGTTTATTTTTCATAATATCATTTACTAATTGGAAATACATAATTTTATGTTTTCCTCTGACTATAGTTTTGGTTATATCATATAAATATTGATGAAGTACTATAATTATATATTCTACAATAGAGCATATACACAAGCTTTGTTTTTGTCTTTAAAGATATTATGAGGAGAATAATTTTTAGATCCCATTCATTTGACTTTTTAGAAAGATATTTTTGTATATGTGTATATGTTGATTGGAGCAATTTTTCATAAATTTTTCTGTTTGTTTTAAGAAATTCTTTGCCTTTTTGTGGAATATAATTGGTACATTTTAATATTATAGAGACATCTGCTTTTCCATATGGGAAATGTTCATAGAGGTTTTATTTTCAACATAAAATTCTAATTTCTAAATACAAAATCATGAGATGTACTTTATGATGCCTCTATTAATTATGTTTGCAATCATTCTTATTTTCTTTGTCTACCTTCTCCAATAAAAGTTCAAAAAATGTTTTTAAATTCTCAGTAAAATTATATTTTTAAAATATTATTTTCCCTAAATTTGTTTATTAATTCAGTAAATATTTATTGAGCTCCTCGCAGGAAAATACTAATCAGTATATCAGTCCTTGTATAGCTTTCAACTAGCAGTATTTACAAGTAAATTTGAAAAATGTATCAGCAGTTCATATAATATCATATTTGATATTAATATTTTCACCATTATTTTTCATCTAAAAATTTTCCTGGAATATAATTAAAAAGATACATTCAAAAAAATTCAAATTTTCTTTATTATTTGTATAGCTTGTCTTTTTGTTTTTTTCTTTTTCAGCAAACACATGGGCCAAGCATATGGAGTTCCTGGCCAGGGATCAGACACTAGCCACAGTTGTGACCTATGCCACAGTTGTGGCAATTGAAGATTATTTAACTTACTGATCAGGGGCAGGGATTGAACCTGTTTCCTGGTACCACTCATTAGGTTGTGCCACAGAGTGAACTCCTAGCTTGTCTTTTATAAAGAGATTCCAGTTTACTTTTTGGAAAAATACTGTATTGATGTTTAGTATAAATACATATAGAAAAATTCAAACATCACAAACTGCCAACTAGAGTAATTACTATGTATTATATATAACCAAAAATCAAAACCCACATCCAAAAAAAATAATTTTAATAGTATTACAAAACTTTCCTAGTCCACATTTTTTGAATTCTAACATAGAGATCAGTTTTTCTTTTCTTTTTTTAATATAAATTGATAAGTACTTTTCTTATTTTTTTTTAAAGGTCACACCTGCAGTATATGGAACAGGGGTCAAATAGGATTTGCAAGTGCCAGCCTATGCCACAGCCACAGCAATGCCAGATCTGAGTTGAATCTGTGATGTATACTGTAGATCATGGCATAAGTGGAACTTTAACCCACTGATCAGGGCTTATGATGTAATTTGAGTCCTGTTGGATACTAGTCATGTTCATTACCACTGAGCCACAATGGGAACTCCAGTAGAATCTTTTAAAAGCCTTATAGCTTTTTCACACTTCTCTATACTTGAAGCAGTATTACACTAAATTACTGTAGCTTTATAATTTTTCTTCCTTAATATCTTGTGTAAATTCTCCAATTTTAAATTTTTTCAGTATTGTCTTAGAATTCTTAACTCATTGCAGTAAAAACTACGTTGTAGTATAATATCATGCTAGTCAGTCCACAAAAAAAGATAGCTTAACACAATTTAAATATGCATATGCTTATGTTACCATCATTCACATCATGATGTAAGTCATCACCTAGACAGATTAGAGGTCTACTTTTAAAAATTATTGTTGGGAGTTCCTGTCATGGTTCAGTGGAGAGACCCTGGGAGAAAACTTGGTATACCTGTACAGAGACAGTCCAAAGGACCTGGAGCATGGTTCAGGCTACCATTGTTAGTGAGTGGAAAGCAGGGTGTGGGTCTGTCATAGGAGCCTCCTTGTCAGCATGCCACACCAGGCCAAGCTCATATGTTTGTGGTTTTGTGACTGCAGAGGATGGGAGTGGAGGTGACACTGGCACCTACTATCAGTGCTTCCACCATGGTTTTCGGATCTAGGGGCAGGTCTAGCAGCAAAGCACTTTGTTGGCATGCACATCAAGTAGCAGAGAATATCATTAAATTGCACATCCTCCACAGACAGTCCCCCAGAGAGGAGTATACAGTGATTGTTTTTCCAGTTGAAGTACTCCAGTCCCAGATACCTTACACCACAACTTGGGGTCAGATCTTGGAGTGGACAGGTCCTTAGCAAGTCCTAACAGAGGCAGCCCAGGCTCTAGGAGGCAGCATAACAACATTCTCCCCCTCCCCACCCCAGTGCCAGCCTAGTGCTGAGTCTGGGAAGAATCCAGTGGAGCCAAGGACACAAACTTGGGCTGCCTCTGGGCAGAACTGAGGATGCCTGCAGAGGTGGTGCACAGCTTCACTAGATGACATAGGCCTCACCTGCTACAATAATCTCCTCCTTTGAGACAGATGAAACAGTTACAGTCAAGAGAGACTTATCAAACCCCCTAAGAGCTTCTACTTCAACAACTAAGAAGCAGACCCTATCCCAGCCATGACAAGGTTGTGGCAGCCATAGAGCAAAGAGAAGGCCCCACCCAAATTCCAGTGCAGGCTCTGGAATATTAGTCACACCCTATCAAAGGGATAACTGCCAGCACACTCTGAGGAGAGACACAGCAGTTATCCATACTAAAAAAAAGCCCTCATAGCAAAAACATCAGACTCACATAGCCTATACAGGGACATTCCCACATTAAAAAAAAAAAATCTGCTCAAGACCACAGTACATAAATATTTCTAAGTTCACAGAGACATAAAAATTTAATTAAAATGAAAATTCAGAGGAACTGCCCCCAAATAAAGTTAAGAATAGAAAATCTCTGAAAGAACAAACAATGAAACAGACTTCTCCAGTCTACTAGAAACTGAGTTCAAAAAGGAGATAATAAAAACCCCACAGGAATAAAGAGAGATTATTAAGAGAAATGAAGATCAGTATAATAAAGAACTAGGAACTATATAGAGGAACCAATTTTGATTGTCAATCACAATTAGACAATTAAATTTATGAGATAAAAGCAATTAACAGCAGATTAAATAATGTAAAAAAAAACCCCTAATACAAGTTCTATATGGTAGTATAATGCAAAAAGTCCAATCAGAGCAGCAGAGAGAAAGACAGGTGAAAAAAAAAAATGAAACCAGTGTTCAAAATCTATGGGATCAAAAATGTACTTTAAAAAATTATGGCTGGAAAATTCCCAAAGCTAAAGAAGGAAACATATACTCAGGGACAGGAAGCACAGAGTGTCCCAAATAAGATGAACTCAAATAGACCCACACTAAAACATAATTAAAATGGAAAAAGTTAAAGAAAAAGAGAGGATTCTAAAGGCAACAATAGAAGAAAAATGAAGCCAGTTACAAGGGAATCCATCATAAAACTATCAGCTAATTTTTCTGCAAAACTTTGCAGGCCAGAAGGGAGTGAAATAACATTCTCAAAGTTCTGAAAGATAAAAACCTGCAAACTAGTATACTCTACCATGCAAGATCATCACTTAGAACAAAAGGTGAAACTAAGAATTCCCAGATACACAAAACCTACAGCAGTACTAAACTTAACTTAAAAGAAATATTGAAATATCTTTTCTAAATAGAAAAAGAACCAATACTCTACAGTAAAGGAAAAACACAATAGGAAAGGCATGCATATAAATGGACTAAAGATCACCTGAATAAGCCAGGGCATAGATTAAAAAGTAATCTACAAATTCTTATAAGAACAATCATAAATGCAATTAGTAGAAAAAGGATATACGTGAAGATGTAAAATGGTACATCAAAATCATAAAATGAGGGGGAGAGGAGGAAAAAAATGTAGATGTTTTAGTATGTATTTGAACTTATATGACCATCATTCTAGAGCAATAAATATAGTTATGGATTAATGTACTTGAAAACCAGGATGACTACTAAACAAACAAAAAAACCCCACACATACTCAAAAAACAAAAGAAACACAAGTATAAATTAAAAGAAAATCATCACATCACAAAAAAGAAGAGAAAAAAGAACAAAGAAGAAATTAGAATCAACTGTAAAGTTTAAAATGCAATAAATATGTATTTATCAATAATTACTTTAAATGTCAATGGACTAAATGCTCTCACCAAAAAACACTGAGTTGGGGGAGGGAGGGGGTGGTTTGGGAGCTTGGGATTAATAGATACAAACTATTGCCTTTGGAATGGATTAGCAATGAGATCCTGCTGTGTAGCACTGGGAACTATGTCTAGTCACTTATGATGGAGCATGATAATGTGCGAAAATAGAATGTGTACATCCATGTGTAACTGGGTCACCATGCTGTACAGTAGGAAAAAAAATTATTGGAGAAATAACTATTAAAAATAATTAAAAATAAAATAAAACAAAATTGACATAGAGAAAATTAAAAAAAAACACTGAGTGGCAGAATTAAATAAAAAAAAGAAAGAATCTACCATATGATGCCTATAAGAGATGCACTTCAGGGTAAAATACACTATAGATTGAAAGTGAGGGGATGGAAAAAGATATTTCATGCAAATGACAATGACAAGAAAGCAAGGGTGGCAATACTTAGACAAAATAGACTTTAAAACAAATCCATAAAGAAAGACAAAGGACACTATATGATAAAGAGATTAATACCCTTAGAGGACCTTACACTCTTCTATATGCACCCAATAGAGGAGCACCCAAATATATAAAACAAATACTAACTGACATAAAGATAGAAACTGACTGGAATACAATATGGGTAGGAGACTTTAACACTCTGATGATATCAAAGAATAGATCTTCCAGACAGAAAATCAATAAGGCAACATAAATCCTAAATTATCCAACAGAACAGCTGGAATTGAATGATATCTATGGGACATCACACTCCTAAAAAATCAATACACATGTTTTTCAAGTACATGTGGTCTAGAATAGACCACATACTAGGACACTAAACCTGCCTCAACAAATCTAAGAGGACAGAAATTATTTCAAGCACCTTTTCCATACAACAGTATAGAACTAGAAATCATTCCCAGGAATAGAAATGGAAAAGAAAATAGGTGGAGACTAAATAATACTCTACTTAAAAAAAAAAGGATCAATGATGAAATCAAAGGGAAAATCAGAAAGATACCTCAAGACAAACCACAGTGAAAATACAGCTTTACAAAATGTGTGGGATGCAGCTAAGAGGGAAATTTGTATTGAAAGAGGCCTTCCTCAGGAAACAAGAAAATATAAAAAAATACAACATAACCTATAACCTAGAAGAATTAGCAAAAGAAAAACAAACAAAAGCAAAAGTCTTAAAATAGGAAAGAAATAATAAAGATCAGAGAGGAAATTTAAAAAAAAAGAAATAGAAATACAAGATAAATGATAGCAAGAGCAGTATTTGTGGAAGGTTGAAAAAATAAACAAACGTCTGGCCAGGCTCTCCAAAGACAGAGAGAGGGGACTTAAAAAAAAACAAAATGAGAAATCTAAGAAATAACAAGTGATACCACAGAAATATAAAAAAAGAAAAATACCGTGAACAGTTATATAGCAACAAATTGGACAACATAGAAGAAATGGACAAGTTTTTAGAAACATATAACTTGCCAAAATTGAGTCATAAAGAAGCAATTTGATAAGAGCAATTACTAGAAGTGAAATAGAACCTGCAACTAAAAACAAAAAAAATTCCCTGCAAACAAACACCCAGGACGAGATGGCTTCACTAGGTAATTCAACCAAACATACAAAGAAGAATTTAAACCTCTTCTTTTCAAACTAGTATAAAAGATTGTAAATGTGGGAACATTCCCAAAGTCATTCTGTGAAGCTAACATCACATTGATAACAAAACCAAAGGCACAACTAAGAAGAAAATTACAGGTAAATATCTTTGATTAATATAGATTCAAAAACACTCAATAAAATTTTAGCAAACCAAATCCAGCAATACATACAAAGGATCAACCACTATGATAATACACATACATAACCACATATTTTTTTATCCATTCATCTATTGATGGACACTTAGGTTGCTTCCATATCTTGGCTATTGTAAATAATTCTGCTATGAGCATTAAGGTGCCTGTGTTTCTTTGAATTAGCATTTTTGGTTTTTTGTTTGTTTTGTTTGTGTTGTTTTTATTTCTTGTGGTTTTTTGGATATATACCTAGGAGTGGGATTTATGGATCATGTGGTAGTTCATTTTTGGTTGGCTTGCTAGATGTACAAAATTAAATTAGAACATACTCTAATACCCCACACAAAAATAAATTCAATATTTATTAAAGTCCTAATTATAAGATCATATACTAGATACATAAAACTCCTAGAGGAAAACAGAGGGAGAAGACACTTTGACATAAATATTTTTTTGAATTTGTCTCTTAAAATAAAAGCAAAAATAAACAAATGGAATCTAATTAAATTTAAAATATTTTGCATGGTAAAGGAAACCATCCACAAAATGAAAAGACATTCTATGTAATGGAGAAAATATTTGCAAATTATAAGACAAATATGGGTTTACTATCCAACAAATATATAACAGCTCATACAACTCAGCATCAAAAAACCAAAAAACTTGATTTTAAAATAGGCAAGATAATTCAACAGATATTTTTCCTAAGAGGAAATCAGACAGACAATAGGCACATGACAAGATTCTTGACATCATAAATCATCAGGGAAATATAAATCAAAACCACAATGAGATATAACCTCACAACTTTCAGAATTGGTATCATAAAAAAGTACAAAAACAATAAATGTTTACAAGGATGTGGAGAAAAGGGAACCTTTGCACAGTATTGCTGGGAATGTAAATTGGCATAGCTCTTGTGGAAAATGATGTGGAAGTTTCTCAAAAAGTTAAAAATATTAATAAGTTTTTAATTGAAGTACAGTTGATTTACAACATTTTGTTAGTTTTGAGTGTACAGCAAAGTGGTTAATTTATGTGTGTGTGTGTATTTGTGTATGTTTTCAGAATATTTTCAATTGTAGGTTATTATAAGATTTGATTATTTTTCCCTTGTTATACAATAAATCTTTGTTGCTTATCTATGTTATATATAGTAGTGTGTATATGTTAATCCCATACCTAATTTACCAACCACCCTTTCTTCTTTTGTAACCATAAATTTGTTTTTTATGGCTGTAAGTATGATTCTGCTTTGTAAATAGATTCATTTGTATTATTTTTTAGATTCCACATATGGATGATATAATACTTGTGTTTCTCTGACTTCTTCACTTATTTAATGTCAGCATTTTCAGAAGGCATTCCATTTATTGTGATTCCCATAATTCATGTTAAGAATCAGCTTTAAATCTAACTGTTGTTCCTTTAATAGGAATGTATGTTTTTGGTTGTTTTCTTGGGGGGGGCGGGGGTGTCTGGTTTCTTTTAAGACTTTGTTTTGTCAGAACAAATGTTTTATTCTGATACATCTAGGTATGATTTTCTTTTTATTTATATTACACAGAGTTCACACTTCTTTACTATGTTTAGCCCACTCACTCACCTTCATAATTTTACAAGTGTCTTGATGAACTGGTTATTTGTCTGAGGACCTTCACATCATCATTTTCCCCTCAAACCTAAAATGCCACCAAAAAGTACTGCTCATTTCTCTATCCCCCAAGCGCTAACTTCTACCTCAGGAAAGGCCAACTTTTTGTGTGTCTCATTTTTGTGCACCAATTTTAAAAATGCCTCAGCAGAAAATTCAGCTTTCAAATATCTATTTACCTCCGTGTTCCCCAGCTCCCCAGAATCTTTCCCCCATAATAATATTTGCCTTAGTAGCACCATGATGCCTGCCCTGAAGAATATGCAATTTCAATTATCCAGATTTTCTAGTTATTAGGAGTATTAATCTGTCAGAAGCTTCATAATCTGCAAATTACATAAGATTATTTCTGTTTTTCCTAAACATTTAGACTAACAACTCTACAATAAGCCATAAGCTCAACTACTTTACGTTGAAGGATACTGCTGGAAAAACAACATTCTAGCAAGATATCCTATTCAACAGCAAGAATCTTTGAAGTAGCTCAAACATGGATGTCCACATATATACAAGAAGAGCTACTACTCTATTGCAAAGGAAAACTTTTCTGAGGATAGTAATATTGTTTTCTTGCTTAGTATTATAATTTTAGTGCCTAGAATATGTTTGGAGAAAATACTCATTAAACATTTCCTGAAACATGTCCTTGATATCAGGCTAAATAACTACTGGTGTTCTTCAAATTTAAGTGTTGGATCCTCTTCTCCATTCATTTACATCTTTATCCTATATGAATGAAACCTTATTGTGCTATAGAAAATCATAAATACGGTGATTTTTCTTGCAACTGAAAATGCTTCTGATGGCAAAACTGGAACTGATCATCTTAACTTTAACACTGTTATGATGGGCCTTGGCCAAACCCACTGGACTTGGTTCCTTATAAGAGAAAATTGATTACAGATGCCTGTGAAGTGCTTGTTCACAATTGTGTAGTAGCAAGGCAACTGCACATATGACATGTCATTATTATTAAATATCTTATGAAAACTATAGCAAGATGTTGGTCATATTAGGTAACTGAACCATAAACTCAAATGTAATTCATATGATTTAGTATTTTATAAAATATTAGAGTGATTTGAAAGGCTACTTTGAATATTCTACTTTGAAATCTGCCTCTAACTAGAATTTACCTCAAATTTAAAAAATTCTAATTTGAATTCTGGTTCTAATTTTAAATACATTCATCTACTTTTCTTCTCTACTATTATTATCAGTCATTCCTATTAGGCATATATTAGATTTCTCTGCTTTCATATAAACTAATTACATGCTCAGGTATCATTGATGTAATTTTCCTCAAAGTTTAAAAATATCCTTGAGCTAATTGTTTACATTTCCAAGAGTTTTATGCTATATTAGACAGAAGATACATAATTTTTATTCAAAAATTTTAAGTCAGAGTATAGTCTTATATTTTCAAAATGATACTTATAAAACTAAATATTCTTAGAAGTCTATCTACTGTTTTCCTCTTTTGTATTTCTTCTGAGTTTTTAAATCTGATTTTTTTCTGGTATTAGGTATTTTCAGGGATAATGTGGAATTCTCTTCAAATGTGATCTTCCCATTACAATGGTAAAGTATATAATTTGTATAAAGTTGTATTCTATTAGATCATAGGACACTTGGCTGTGAGTTTGGATGACAGACTATGGGAAGGAAGATGTTCATTGTTTTTCTGGACAACCAAGTCTACTGAAGACACTTGTCCTTTTGAATTAAAGAGATGAGTTGAGGATTGTTTTCTGTATACCAGTTCCTTTTCTTCTCTCAACTTTATGTCTTGCTTCTTGATCATTATGAATGCTTGTTATACCTAAGATAAGTCTCTTGAAAAATGAAAATTCTGCCATGTTCATTGTTTTTCTGGACAACCAAGTCTACTGAAGACACTTGTCCTTTTGAGTTAAAGAGATGAGTTGAGGATTGTTTTCTGTATACCAGTTCCTTTTCTTCTCTCAACTTTATGTCTTGCTTCTTGATCATTATGAATGCTTGTTATACCTAAGATAAGTCTCTTGAAAAATGAAAATTCTGCCAAGTATATTTGGGAGCAATTTTGCTTTTCTTTTCTTTGTATCTGTTATTATGACCAACATTTAACTGTCCGTATCTGGGACAAGCAATATATCTTTATTTTACATAGCATATAATGAAATAAATTTAATGATGGATATTCTTATAACCTGTTCAAGGCATTAACAGGTAATAGAAGGGTCTTCTGTTCTTCCTTGCCCATGATTTCTACTTTCACCACTTTTCCATATATCTGCTGCTGCAAGTGTGTTAGTTTTTTCAATGCATCTAGAAAAGCTCTTTACAAATAAATACTTTGTTTTTTGTTATATGGCTGGCAACAAGCACTTAACCTCCATACTAATCTCAACTTTGTCCAAAACTCATAATGTTTTCAGATATCCATTAACTCATATGAAAATAAATATATGGAAACCTCAATTAAATAGCATCAGTAGTTCATAAGAGAAAGCTTTCATGCCCTGTGCCCATAGCAGAGCACAGAAGAAGCAAGACTCTTCTTCTTTCCTTGCAAGGACCTAGCCAATGAAAAGTCCTGGCCTCTTTGTTTACTATGGTCCTCCAACTTCATTTGACTCCCTATGGAACAGGAAGCTGTTCTCCTTCCCTTGCCATGAGGTAAACTTGCATATGGTTCACCATGGTAGCTGACCCTGAATTACAGTTTCTGCTGATCCAAAATAAGCCCACCTCTGTTGGAGAAGCATATGGTAGTCTATTTGTTTTAGATCAATACTGTCCAGTTTCACAATATTATTTTTATAGGAGTATGAACATTGCCACATTATTTTGTCACAGAGGGAGTTTAATATGTGAGCTAGTTCTCTCTTGAGGTCACACTATTTAAAAAGGTTGACAAAAGCACTAAGAAAAATATGTATTTTCTTACTTGCTATGTAATGATCTCATGTATCCACTTGATTTAAAAGCCCAATCATATTATCAAAGTTTAAGTTCAATTGGTATGGTCTTGAAATGAAGTACAGTGTGGTTTTGAACCAAAAAAGTGTGATCTGATTTTTCTGGAGACTTATATTGCTGATTTCTCCTGATGTAAAGCAATTCTGTTCTGATTTTGCCCCATCAGAAGCCAAAGAGAAGAAAAATCACAAATCACAATATAGAGGCTTATTCCTTTTTTATGTCAATCTCCAAAATTCATATTCTAGTAATAGTAGTAAAATATGGAGAGTTCCTGTCATGGTGCAGTGGAAATGGATCCTACCAGGAACCATGAGGTTGCAGGTTCGATCCCTAGCCATGCTCAGTGGGTTAAGGATCTGAGGTTAACATGAGCTGTGGTATAGGTTGCAGATGCGGCTTGGATCCCACGTTGCTGTGGCTGTGGCATAGGCTGGCAGCTATAGCTCTGATTGGACCCCTAGCCTGGGAATCTCCATATGCCATGGTTGTGGCCCTAAAAAGAAAAAAAAAATGAAGCTTACTATCCCATATCATTAAGCCTCATTTGCCCACATAGAATAGCTCATTCTTACTGCCAACTTTTATATTTTATCTTTGGAACAGCATATAAGAACATCCACTAAACTTCACTCCCCCTCTGCAGATATACATGTTATATGTATTTGTATCTTTGCATCTGGCTCATCATTGAATCTTCTGTAACACAAGTTATACCTGGCATGGGCTAGGCACATAGTTAAAATTTTAAATAAATGATTAAATAAACATTGTTATGGGCTGAAAGTTTCTGTTCCCCTCAAATTTGTATGTTGTTTATAGGCTTCAAGTCACCTTCAAGGAGATTAAACACAAAGCCTCTGGCCAAGAGAATTACCAGACCCTTATCATGTCTCACTGTAATGTCCCTTCCCCAACCTTAAGCAACCTGGCCCAGTCCTTCCTACTCCCCACTGGAAAGGTATGTGGGTAACTCCTCATCCCACCTCTATATCACCTGTTCCCCATGCAGATGAGGCATCCTGCCTGAAACCAATCAGAGTATCAAAACATGCCCCCATACAGGGATCAATCAATGCTCAGCCCTTATGTATGGCACAGGGGGCTGGGGAAAGAGAAATTAGAGGGCCTGGAATGGGATAAATAAGGTCACCAATGAGGTCTGCAGATGGAGATATGGGTGAAAATCAATTGTGAATAGAACTAGTCCCTATTCTCAAGGTGGCCCAATCTCTCTGAGGACGTGAATAAATATGTTGTACACTTTACAAACAGGAAAAGATCAGCATATGCATGCTACAAAATAGGTCATCTCCGGGAACTAAATATGCCAATGTGCTGATTTTGGACCTCTATCCCTCAGTACTGTGAGAACTAAATGTTTCTGCATGAGCCACCCAGTCTATGGTATTTTGTTATAGCAACCCAAGTAGACTAAGACAAACACTAGAAATTTGTAGAGTAAAAATAATATGTGGTATATGTTAAAATTATATTTCTTGACTATGCAAGTGATTCAGAAATTTGGCATATTAAAATATGCATGAAACATTTAAGAGTCATCTTATGCTTTCCCTTTCTTTTTAAAGGTATACCAGCTTTTTCAGACCAATCTTCTTACAAAGGACAAAAGTTTTATGAAGCATAAAAAAATACACGTTAGAAGACAGAGGAGCTCCAAAGTACCAAGTAATTGATGGCTCAAGATCCTATAGAGTAAAAGCCCAGAGAGTAAACAAGGCATTTGGCGACACCCTTTTCTTGCAAATTTTGTCAAGTCAAAACAGGCCATTAAGAAGCTGCAAGTCTGAGTAAAGCTTCCCTTAGACTCAAGGATAGATGAAAAGTTCAGTAGCTTCTACTCTACAGGTGAGAAACAGAATTGGTAAATATCCAAGATTTTTGGTAGACCTTTCCAGGGCTATGCTTTAGTAGTAACCCTGAATCAGAAATAGTTCAGTTCTAACAAACACTAAACAGAAATACAAATTAGCTCAATTATTGATTATACTAAGCCAGTCTGCCCCTGCACAAATTTCCTACAAGAAACAAAGGATCTCCCTGTAGGAAAATAACATGACCAGTAGCTTCCAATTTTCTTTATCCTTCTGTTAGAAACACAAAAATATATCTCTTCACATAAGAATCTAGTGGGAACATTGGAAGTAAACCCTGTGAAGTACAGGGAGCCCTAATTTTGTAGTTCCTAGGAGGTTCCATCTCTAAAATTATTTAGATTACAACAGAATCAAAATTGAAGTCAATAATGATATACAATATCTAAAAATTTCCCAAATATCTGGATATTAGATCACATTCCTCTAAATAATAAACAAGTTTAAAAAAGCTCAACAGAAGTTGAAAATACATTTTGAAGTAAGGTAAACGAAAACAGAAATCAAAATTTATTAGATACAGTGAAAGAAGTGTTTACAGTAAAACTTATAATATTAAATGCATATGTTAGAAAAGAGACCTAAGATCAATATTTTGAAAGCTGTAAAAAGAGCAATTTCATCCTCAAATGAGAGGAAGAGAAATCAGTAATACTGAAAATAGGAAAATGATAGAGAAAATCAATGAAATAAACAACTGATTTTCAAAAAGGTCAATAAAACTGATAAACCTAAATCCATAGTAACAAAGAAAATATGAGAGAACATACAAATTACTAACATCAGAAATACAATAAGGATCATTAGTACAGACCCCATGTACTTTAAAATGACAATAAAAAGTGCTATGAACAACTTTATGCCCACACATTTTACAACTTAGATGAAATAAACCAGTACCTTGAAAGACCCAAACTATCAAAACACTGATAGGAGAAATAAGTAACATGAGTATGCTTATAATTAAATTAAAGGGATAATAAATGAAATACCCCCAAAGAAAATCAACAAGTTGAGATAGCTTCACTAATGAATCCTACCAAACATTTATGGAATAAATGATATTGATTCTCAGGAATCTCTTCCAGAATATAGACACTGAAGGAAAAGTTCCAGGCTTATTATATGAGGTCAGCATTGCCCTAATACTCAAAACAGATTAAGATTTTACTAGTAAGGGAAAGTACAAATATATTTCAAGAACATAGCTGCAAAATTCTCATCAAAGTATAAGCAAATCAAATCCAACAATGTGTACAATTTATATACCATGGCCAAGTAAGATTATTCCAGATATGAAAAACTGGTTCAATATTCACTAATCAATTAATTTAAACCACATCCTGATTAGTGATGCCATGACATGATAACATAATCACATGATTATGTCAATTAATTCATGGGACAAATGACAAAATTCAACAACAATACTTGAGAGAAACTATCATATAATTAGAAATAGAAGTAACCTTATTAAATATTCTTGATAAAGAATATTTATAATATATACACCTAGTTTCCTGTTTAATGGTGAGAATCTGAATGCTTTTCCTCTATGTCTGAGAAACAATGCTTGATCTCACTATTCTTATTCGCCATAGTACTAGAAGCCCTAACTAGTGTTATATAGGAAAACAAAGAAATTAAAGGTACAGACTGGGAAAGAATTAGAATTATATTTGCAGATAACAGAGTCATCTTGAAAATTCCACAGAAATGAAAAAAAAATTGCAGATAAGAAGTGATTCTAGAGAGTTGCAGGATACAAGGTTAACATACAAAGGTTAATTGCTTTATTACATACTAGCAATAGACAGTAAGAATTTGAAATGAAAATCATTAAAGCATTTGTAATAATATCCCAAAAAGGAAATGCTTAGGTGAATATCTAATAAAATATGTTTAGGACATATACACAAAATGTACAAAACTCTTATGAAAGGAATCAAAGACAACCTAAACAAATGATGACATATCATCTTCGAGGATGAAAACACTTAATATTTTCAAAAATACCCATGTTTTCAAACTTGATCTATAAATTTTACACAATCCCAATAAGATCCTAGTAAGTTATTTTGTAGATATCAACAAACTGATTCTAAAGTTTATATGGAAATCAAAAGATCCATAATAGCCAACATAATATTGATTGAAAAACAAAAATGAAGTTAGAGAATTTATGCTATCTTATTCCAATGCTTAGCACAAAGCTTCGGTACTCAAGAAAGAAAGCTAATGGTGAAAAAAAGTAATAAAGGATGGTCATTTCAACAAATGAAATATTTAGACATTCATATTTAGAAAATGTATCTAGGAGTTCCCGTCGTGGCGCAGTGGTTAACGAATCCCACTAGGAACCATGAGGTTGCGGGTTCGATCCCTGCCCTTGCTCAGTGGGTTAACCATCCAGCGTTGCTGTGAGCTGTGGTGTAGGTTGCAGACGCGGCTCGGATCCCGCGTTGCTGTGGCTCTGGCATAGGCCAGGGGCTACAGCTCTGATTCGTCCCCTAGCCTGGGAACCTCCATATGCCGTGGGAGTGGCCCAAAGAAATAGCAAAAAGACAAAAAAAAAAAAAAAAGAAAATGTATCTAGACACATAACATATATTTTATGAATTATAGATCAAACTAACTTAAATATAAGATCCAAAATTATAAAATTCCTAGAAGATAGCCTAAAACAAACCCAGGGCTTCACTCACAGAAAAGTGAAAATCTATGTAGAAGATCTGAAAGATTCAACAACAAAAAATGGAATTAATAAGCAATTATAGCAAGACTAGAAAATATAGGGTTAGTATAAAATTCAATTGCATTTCTATATAACAACAATGATTAAGTGGAATTTGTATAATAAACTCATTACCACTTACATTAGTGTTACCAAAATTAAACACTTAATCATAAATCTAACAAAATATATACAAATCTATATAATGAAAATTACAAAATTCCAACAAATGAAATCATAGAAAAAGTAAATAAATGGAGCAATATCCTATGTTCATGGATAGGAAGATTCAATACTTTTCAGAGGTCAGTTCCTCTCAATAAGATCTATAGATTCAATGCAACCAAACAAAACATCAGCAGGTATTTGTAGATATTGAGAAACTGATTCTAAAGTGTATATGAAGAGGCAAAAAAAAAACCCTCAGAAAAGCCAACACAATATTGAAGGAAGAGAACAAATTTGTAGGACTATCTAAATTAAATACTTACTACAAAGCTATATTATTAAAACTTGTGATATTGGGCAAAGAATAGAAAAATAGATCCATGAAACATAATAGCCCTGAAATAGACCCTTCCCATAAATATAGTTAATGTATCAGTGAAAAAGGAGGAAAGGTAATATAGTCTTTTTCAACAAGTGGTGCTAAAACAATTGGTAATGCTCATGCAAAAAAAGAGAATTTGGACATAAATATTACATGTTTCATGCTAGCTCAAAATGTACAAAAAATATTAATATAAAATGCAAAGCTATAAAATGCCTATAACATAGGAGAAAACCTAGATGACCTTGAGTATGGTGATGTCTTTTTAGATAAAATAAATGTAGGTACAACTCAAGAAAGAAATAATTGACAAACTGGACTTTATTAAAATTAAAAGTGTTCTATAAGAAACTATGCCAAGAGAGTGAAAAGACAGGCCAAACTTTTTGCAAGAGACATATCTGATAAAGGACCATTACCTAAAATGTACAAAGAATTCTTAAAGGTAAACAAAAACAAAACAAAACAAATAAACAAAAAACTGAATGGACCAAAACCTTAACAGACCTCTCATCAAAGAAGATGTACAGAAGGAAAGTAAGCATACAAAAAGATTCTTAACATCATATGTCATCAGAGAAATGTAAATAAGACAACAATGGGATACCACTTCACACCTACTAGAATGACCAATATCTGGAACACTGACCTCACCAAACATTGGCACAGATGTGAAGCAACAAGAAATCTCACTCATAGCTGTTTGTAATGCAATATTATAGAGCCACTTATGAAGATAATTTGTCAGTTTCTCAGAAAAGTAAACACAGTCTTACCTGATGATCTATCAACTGTGCTCTTTGGTATTAACCTCAAAGTTGAAAAGTTATGTCCACATATAAACCTGCACCTGGATGTTTAAAGAAGCTTAACTCATAATTGCCAAAACCTGGAAGAAACCAAAATATCTTTCAGTAGGTAAATGGATAAAAAACTGTGGTACATTATTCAGTATGAAAAAGAAATGAGGAGTCCCCATTGTGGTTCAGTGGAAACAAATCTGATTCACATACATGAGGACACAGGTTCAATCCCTGTCCTCGCTCAGTGGGTTAAGGAAACAGCATTGCTATGAGCTCTGGTGTAGGTAGCAGATGAAGCTTGGAGCCCCCATTGTTATGGCTTGGCATAGGCCAGTGGCTACAGCTCTGACTGGACCCTAGCCTGGGAACCTCCATATGCCACCAGTGCAGAACTCAACAGACAAAAAAGAATAGAAAAAAGAAAAATAAATGAGTTATAAAGCCTTGAAAGAACATGGAAGAACCTTATATGCAAATTACTAGAGAAATGATGCCAATCTGAAAGGGCTACAAACAGTGCTATTTCAACTAGATGTCATTCCGAGGAAATCAAAATTATGGAAATAGTAGTAAAAATATTGGTAGTTTCCAGGGCTCCAAGAAGAGGGAAGAAAGGATGAGTGGGTGAAATACAGAGGATTTTTAATACAGTAAAATGATTTTGTATGATATTGTAATAGTAGATAAATGTCAAAACTAATACAATGTACAACACAAAGAGTGAACTTCAATGTAACCTGTGTACTTTAGTTAATAATAATGTATCAGTATTGGCTTGTCATTGTAACCAATGAATTACACTAATATGAGATCTTAATAAAATAGGAAAAATGGTGTGACAAGAAAAAGGGGATATCACTCTTTACTATCCAAACAATAGCTCTGTAAACTGAAAATTGCCCAAAAAATAAATTCTATTCATTAAATAAGGATAATGTGTGAGTAGAAATAGAGTCACATTCAACATAGATAAAATTTTGCTTTTCAAGATAAATATAAAATTTATAGCATATAAACAGGAATTCAGCTGTTCTAAGGTATGTTTAAGTTAAAGAAAGGGAATTCTGATCTAAAAATTCTCAGTCGAGTTAGTTAGTATATGATTGTATAGGAATGACTTTTTGCACGTCAGAGCAGGCATTCAGCAATGATGTGATCAAAGAAGTTTTAAGGACTGAGAAACAACAGTAGTAGAGCAAGAATAATTTACAGAATTAACTGTCTAGAAATTTAGAATATGTGAAAACTAGACATTTCTCATAAAAATAAAATATAAATCTTTACACATAAAATTTTTAAAAAATCAAGCATTCTGCCATTTGGATATGTGGGCCAAGTAGATGGAAAACAAAACACAACAATAACAAAGTAAAATGTGTGAAAGAGACAAAGGAGGACACATAACAAACTCCAAAAGAAACAAAGCTGAAAGTGGGATCTTAGTTACATGCTTTCATTACAAATTCAGAGAAGGAAGTTCAACATTAAAACTTTTTATCCTGGATAAAAATGGCAATGCTTAATCAAAGTGGGAAGTAAAAAAGGCCCATTTCCAGGTAGCTACCACTTCAGAGCACATGCTCATCTATCTTGGAGACATGAGCTAGAGTAACTTTCAGCATAGATTCAACTTGGTTTTTTCAAGGAGTGAGGGCTGACTGTAGAAAAGGAGCTATTAGGGCACTGAATGATATGTATGGTTGGATTTAATTAGGGCAAAGTGATAAGTGATAGTTTTAGCACAAGAATTAACACAGAAGGCCAAAAAAGACAAATTTGGTATCTTCAATCTGGAAAATGTCAAGCTTAGCATAGATAATGAAGTCCTAGAAAATAAAGAATGAAATAAAGGCTGTACTTGAAATGGCAAATGATTCTAGGAAGTAAAGCATGCATACACTATTCTTAGAATTCCTAAATAGATAATGACTGTATTAGCTCAGCCCAGATTTTCTGCTATAGTAACTTAATGAGTGCTAAAATTGAAAAAAAATTCTGTCAGGATAATAAATATTAAGCTAAATTTTAGATTTTATTTTAAAAATAAGATAATAAAATGACCATAGTTCAAATGTGATATGCTTGTTATTAAATATTTTCCATACCAATATATTTATAACCTACTTGATTTTAAAGTGGTAATTAGATCTATAGATAATACTCAGGAAAGCTGAGCTTTGAACATTATTTATTATTTCTTGGAATAATCCAGCAATTAATACTGAAAAAATAAATTAGTTATCTACATTTAATATGCAATGTCAATTCCAAGTCAGAATCTAAGAGAAATATTTGATACACTAGTATTTTAATTTGAGGTATCCAAAAGTCGGTACTATCAACAGAAAACACTTGGGATTTTATACTAAAGGAGAAAAATACTATTTTTTTAACAGAAGACTAAAACTAATGTATCTTATAGTATATCTGAAATACTTTGATTTTTCATCTGAAGACCATGAACATTTCAGTGTCTATGTTTTATAATGAATCATCAATGATATTATTTATCTATTGGGGTCACTGAGTAACAGAGATCTGTGAAGTTAAATGATAGTTGAGAAAGAAACTTCCTAGGCATTTTTTTTTTAGGGCCACACATGTGGCATATGGAGGTTCCCAGGCTAGGGGTCAAATCAGAGCTGAGCTGCTGGCCTACACCACAGCAACAGCAACACAAGATTTGAGCTGCATCTGTGACCTATACCATAGTTCATGGCAACACTGGATCCTTAATCCACTGAGGAAGGCCAGGGATTGAACCTGCATCCTCATGGATGTTAGATTCATTAACCACTGAGCCACAATGGGAACTCCTGCCTAGGCACTTAAATAGTAAAATGATTCTAGATAAAATGCAGAGACTGTCTACAGTTAATGACATTAAGATGTAACCACAAAGAGACTGGTAGGAAGGGTGGACTCATAAATGAATCCCCATAGCCCCTTGGTTAGCAACCAACTGGAGAATAATTGTATTACAAAAGTTCACCCACAGGAGTAGGGGGTTCATGGCTGGGATGCATAGGTGGTCTCCTACAGAGGGCCACTTCTCCAAGGTCAGGAAATGTTATCAAACTACCACATACATAAAAATACAAATAGAAATTTAGACAAAATGAGGTGACAGAATAATATGTTTCAGATGAAGGAATATGATAAAACCCCATAAGAACTAACTGATATGGAGCTAGGCAATCTACCTAAGAAAGGATTCACAGTAATGACCATAAAGATGATGCAAAAACCTGGGAGGAAAATGGATGCACAGAGTGAGAAATCATAAGTTTTTAACAAAGAATTATAAAATAAAAAGAACCAAACAGAATTAAAGAATATAATAATTGAAGTGAAAACCACACTAGAAGGAGTAAACAGTAGACTAAGTGAGGCAGAAAAACAGATCAGTGAGCTGGAAAACAGCAGAATAAATTATTACAGCCAAATAGAAAAAAGAAAAAAGAATGAAAATAAACGAGGACAGTTTAAGAGAACTCTGGGACAGCATCAGGCATGCTAATATTCACATATAGGGGTCCTAAAGGAGAAGAGAGAGAAAGAGGCTGAGAAAATATTTGGAGATAATAGCTGAAAAATTCCCTAGCATGGGGAAGGAAATAGTCACCTAATACAGGAAGCACAGACAGTCCCATACAGGATTAACTTGCAGAGAAATATATCATAACACATTATAATCGAATTGACAAAAAATTAAGACAAAGAAAATATTAAAAGTAACAATGCAAAAGCAACAAATAACATATGACAGAACTTCCATAAGTTTATCAGCTGATTTTTCAGTAGAAACTCTACCAGCCAGAAATGAGTGGCACAATATACTTATACTGATGAAAGAAATAAAAACTATAACCAAGAATATGCTAAACAGCAAAGCTCATGTTCAGCTTTGATGGAAAAATCAAAAGCTTTATAGACAAGCAAAAGCTAAAAGAATTTGGCACCACCAAAAGAGCTTTACAAAAAATGCTGAAGGAACTTCTCTAGGCAGAAAAGAAAAGGCCGCAACTAGAAATAAGAAAATTACAAAATGGAAAATCTCACTGGTAAAGGCAAATATACAATTAAGATAGGAAGCTATCCATATAAGCTGGTAGGAAGAATAAAAGACAAAAGTAGTAAAAAAAAAAAAAAAAACCTGTATCTGCAACAAGCAGCTGAAGGATATACAATTAGATGTAAAATATAAAATCAAAACAGTAATCATGAGGGGAGGAGAGTACAAATTCTGGTTGAAATTAAGAGATAAGCAACATAAAACAAGCAAATATAAATATAGATTCCTATATAAAAACCTCATGGTAAATATAAAACCAAAATCCATAGCAGATAGACACACAAAAAAAAATGACAAAGGAATAAAAACAAAACACTAAAGACAGTTATCAAATCACAAGAGAACAGAAGAAAAAAAGGGAAAAATACATACAAAAACAAATCCAAAACAATTACCAAAATGGCAATAGGAACATACATATCAATAAATACCTTTAATGTAAAAAGTCTAAATGTTCCCATCAAAAGACAGAGGCTGGCTAAATGGAAACAAAAACAAGATCTGTATATTTGCTGCCTTCAAAGTTTCTCTTCATATCTAGAGAAACATACAGACTGAAAGTGAGTGGATGGCGGAAGTTATTCCACACAAATGGAAATAAGAAAGCCAGAGTGGCAATAAAGATTCCTACCTGAGATAAGAAGGATACAACATAAGGCTCAAAGGATCAATCCAAGATATAACAATTGTAAATACATGTGCATCCAACACAGAAGCACCACAATCTATAAGACAGATGTTAACAGACATAAAAGGAGAAGTTGACAATAACACAGTATTCATGGAGGACTTTAACATCACACACACACACACACACACACAAACTTAAAAAACCACAAACCACAAACAAATGGTGGCTAAACAATATGCTACTAAACAACCAATAGATCACTGAAAAAATCAAAGAGGAAATACAAAATACCTAGAGACAAATGAAAATTAAAACAAGACGATCTAAAACCTATGGAATGCAGAAAAATCAGTTCTAAGAGGGAAGTTTAGAGTGATACAAGCTTACCTAAGGAAATAAGAAAAATATCAAATGATCTAACTTTACACTTACTGCAACTGTAGACAGAAGAACTAATAAAGCCCAATGTTAATCAAGAAAAAAAAATCATAAAGAGCAGATCAGAAATAAAAGAAAGAGATAAAGTAAACAATAAGAAAGATAAATGAAACTAAAAGCTATTTCTTTGAAAAGATAAAATTGATAAATCTTTAGCCAGACTCATCAAGAAAAAAAGGGAAAAGGCCCAAAACAATAAAATCAGAAATTAAAAAGTGGAAGTTATGACCAATACCACAGAAATACAAAGGATCATAAGATTACTACAAGCAACTATATGCCAATAAAATGGACAAACTAGAAGAAATGGAAAACTCTTAGGAAGGTGTAATTTCTGAATACTGAACCAGGAAAAATATAAAATATGAGAGTACCAATTACCAGTGTGAAATTGAAACATTAATTTAAAAACTCCCAATAAGAAAAAGCCCAGGCCCAGATGGCTTAACAGGTGAATTCTATCCAACATTTAGAGAAAAGTTAACATGTATCATTTTTAAACTACTCCAAAAAAATTGCAAAGTAAGGAACACTGCAGAACTCATTCTTTGAGGCTACCATCACCCAATACCAAAGTAAAGAAATCATAAAAAAAAAATTACAGATCAATATTACTGATGAACATATATGAAAAAATCCTCAACAAAATATTATCAAGCCATATCCATGGCTTGGTAAAAGCTTCATACACCATGACCAAGTGGGATTTACCCAAGCGATATAAGGATTTTTCAATATCTGCAAATCAATCAATGTGACACATCAAATTAACAAACTTAAGAATAAAAACCATATGATAATCTCAATAGATGCGAAAAAACTTTTGATAAAACTAAATATCCATTTATGATAAAAACTTCAGAACATGGGCATAGAGAGAATATAACATAGTAGAGGCCATATATGACAAAACAACAGCTAACATTAGGGTCAAGGTGAAAAGCTAAAAGCATTCCCTCTAAAATCAGGAATAAGACAAGGGTATCCATTCTCTCCCTGTTTACTCAACATAGTTTTGGAAATCCTAGCCACAGCAATCAGTGGATACAAAGAAATCCAAATTGAAAAAAGAAGTAAAATTATTGTTTGCAAATGACATGATGCTATGCACAGAAAATCTTAAATATGTTACTAGAAAATTACTAGAGCTCAACAGTTAATTTGGTAAAGTGGCTGGATACAAAATTAAAACAGAAATCTTTTGAATTTCTACACACTAACAATGAAATATCAGAAAGAGAAATTAAGGAAATAATCACACTTATCATCACATGGAAAAGAATCAAGTAGCTAGGAATAAACCTACCTAAGAAGGCAAAACACTTGTATTCCAAAAACTATAAGAAACTGATAAAAGAAACTAAAGATATAAAAAACAGATGGAAAGATATAGCATGTTCTTAGGATGGAAGAATTAATACTGTTAAATGATCATACTACTCCAGGAAATCTACAGATTCAGTGCAATCAATCCCTATTAAATACCAATGGCATTTTTTCAGAGAATTAGAACAAATATATATATATATATATATATATATATATATATATATATAAATTTGTATGGAAATACAAAAGACTCTGAATCACCAAAATGATGTTAAGAAATAAGAGTGGAACTGGAGGAATCACACTCCTTCACTTCAGACTATACTACAAAGCTACGGTCATCAAAACAGTATGATATTGGCATCCATATTGATCAATGTTACAGGAGAGAAAGCTCAGAAATAAACCCACTCACTTATGGCCAATTTATCTGTGACAAAGCAGGTCGGAATATACAAGGAGAAAAGAAAGTATTTACAATAAGCGGTGTTGGGAAAACTGGGCAACTAAATGTAAAAGAATGAAATTAGAAAATTCTCTAACACTTCATGCAAAAATAAATTCAAAATGCATTAAGGACCTAAATGTAAGACCAGATACTATAAAACTCTCAGAGGATAACTTAAGCAGAACATTCTTTGACATAAATCACCATAATATATTTTTGCCTCACTATCCCAGGATAATGGTAATAAAAATAAAAATAAGCAAATAGGACCTAATCAAATCTAAAAGCTTTTGCACAGCAAAGTAAACGATAAACAAAATGAAAAGGCAACTTATGGTCTTGGAGAAGATATTTGCAAATGCTAATGACAAGAGATTAATTTCCAGAACATACAAATAGCTCATAAAGCTCAATATACAATTTTTTCAAAGAATGGGTCAAAGATCTAAATAGATATTTCTCCAAGGAGACATAGAGATGGCCAATAGGCACTAGAAGTGATCAATGCTGCTAGTTATTAGAGAAAGGTAAATCAAAACTACAATGAAGTACTACTTCACTCCAGTCAGATGGCCATCATTAAAAACTCTACAAATAATAAATGCTAGAGAAGGTGTGGAGAAAAATGATTCCTCCTACACTTTTGTTGCTCATGTAAATTGGTGCAGCTATCCTTTGGAACACTATGGAAGTCCCTTAAAAAGGTAAAAATAGGGTTACTATGAGATCCTGCAATTGATTCCTTGGCATATATACGGAAAAATTCTAATTTGAAAAGCTACATGCACCCCATTGTTCATAGCAGAACTATTTACAATAGTCAAGACATGGAGGCAAGCTAAATGTCCACTGATAAATGAATTGATAAAGAAGCAGAATATAAAATGGAATATTAGCCATAAAAAAGAATGAAATACCATTTGCAGCCACCTGAGAGATTATCATATTAAGTCAACTAAATCAGAAAAAAAACAAATATCACATATAATCCCTTATATGTGGAATCTAAATAAAATGATACAAATGAATTTATTTACAAAATAGTAATAGACTCACAGACAGAGAAAACAAATTTATGGTTACCAAAGGGGAAAGTGAGGGAATAAATTAGAAGATTGGGATTAACATATATACACTATTATAAATAAAATAAACAACAAAAACCTACTGTAGAGCACAGTTGACTGTATTCATTATAGTAACCTATAATGGAAAAGAATCTCAAAAAGAATATATATGTATATATAATTGAATCACTTTGCTGTACCCCTGAAACTAACATAGCAGTATAAATTAAATTTACCTCGGTAACTAATATATGCTAAATAAATATTAAATAAATAAATAATATTCACTAATTTATTGAATTAATGTATGTATAAACAATTAATCATCATACTTAAAAATTCAATCAGTAAATCATATAGCAATTGTACTCAATCCTCAATGTTTTTTAATTCATTTGAGTTTCTTGCCCATTTTAACCTTAGTTCTGCATATACATCATCCCACCACCATTTTAAACATGTACTTTGTCCCAAATGTTTTTTATGGAGTAAAACTTCTTTTTCTTTCAATTCTACTTCCCCCAATTATGGCTAGTTGTGCATATAGAACAAAATAATGTAGGTGAATCAAAGATATAGGAGAAAAAGTGAGAAAAAGTCAAAGAAGAGAAATTAAGATTTATAAATAGATTATTATTTATTTCAAGTCCAGCTTTCACCATCTGTTCTCAGAAACTCTTTGACAATAAGTAAATATTCCAAGGTCTAGTAATGTACAATCCCATGTTGTTAGTGGCCACACATTAACTGTTCTTTCAAATATAGTTGACATTAATTTTCTTTTGGTGAATAAAAGAAGCAACCACACCAGCATGACAAAAACTATTTTGCAGCTCTGGCTGAGAAGGAAAGAATGCCAGTTTATATACCTATCAAATGATATGCTTCTCTACTGAGACTTCCAACAAAGGTGTTAAATACATCTCAAAAGACTTGATACAGTTCAATTCTCAAAGCTGACCTCCTTTTTCATCTTTGAAAATATATTCAGATATATGAAAATGGAAATTAAAGAGAGGTTTGGGAAGTTAGGTTTTCCTTATGATTAAATTGCTTACAATCCTTAAAAAAGGAGTATACAGTCAAATTGAAAAATACGTAAATTGGAAAATAAATCCAGGATGGAGAATATAAATTAGTTTGGGTTGCATATAGGATGTAAAAATTAGAAAGCTCAATTTTTTAATTTGTCAAATAGGATCATGACTGGGTGACTGTTTTAAGATACCAAATAATGAAAATGTCCAGTTGTAGTGATAATCCTTAACATTGGCTAACTCTAAGCAAATAAGCCCAAGACAAAACCACAAACACATAGAAATCCGAATTGCAGTATTTTTTTATCTCTTAGTTATGAATAAGTCTTCAAGATATGCAATTTACCTCATATGATACCAGATCAGAAAAATCACACAAATAACAAAATATATCCAAACTATTCCATAAATATAAAAGGAGGTATGAGCTTTTGCTTCACATCCACTACCCCAATATTTTTTCATTGATACATTTGTTCGCCAGGCATACAAATGTCTTTAACAACTATAACAAATATAGCACTTATCATGATCTTCCCTAATATACAAAAATGAAAAAGACAAGTCCCCATCCTTCACATTTTATTTGGGGGGATAAAATACATTGATTAGAAAAAAAATAGGATAATTGTTTTTCAACATTCAACGGAATGAATGAAATTAGATGAAGACTATATGACTAAGTATTTAGAGCACTATGTTCAAAATTTTCACACACAATGATGACACTATAGCATATTAAGTTAGTGAGATGGCAACTTGCAGCTGAACTAATCCAGAAACTATGGCAACATCAGTTTCTATATGAATGCTGAAAAAATGCTCACCACATCTGCAATTGGTTCATTTTATTTATTTATTTTTAAAGTTTTATTAAAATACAGTTGAGTTACAATGTTGCAATAATTTCTGCTGTACAACAAAGTGATTCAATTATATATGTGGATAAATCCATTCTCTTTCAGATTATTTTCCCACATATATTATCAAAGAATATTGGGTAGAGTTCTCTGCACTATACAGCATGTCCCCTTTGGCCAGTCATTCCATACACCTCAGTGTGCACATGCCAATGCAAATCACTAGTCCATCCATCCCCCACCACCTGTTCCCTTTGATAACCATAAATTTGTTTTCCAAGTTTGTGAATCTGTTTCTTTTCTGTAAATAAGTTCACTCGTATCTTTTTTTAAAAAATTCCATATATAAGTGATATCACATGATGTCTATCTTTCACTAACTTCACGTAGTATTATAATCTCTAGGTCCATGCATGTTGCTGCAAGTAGCATTATTTCATTATTTTTATGGCTAAGTAATATTCCATTATATTTATGTACCTCATCTTCTTTATCCATTCCTTGGTCAATGGACATTTACATAGGCTGCTTCCACATCTTGGCTATTGTAAACAGTGTTGCAATGAACACTGGGGTATATGTATCTCTTCAAACGATGCTTTTATCAAGGTAGATGCCCAGGAGTGGGATTTCCAGATCATGCATGGTCGTAGTTCTATTTTTAGTTTTCTAAGGAACCTCCATACTGTTTTCCATAGTGGTTGTACCAATTTACATTCCCACTAACAGTGCAAGAGGGTTCCTTTTTCTCTCCACTCTCTCTGGCATTTATTGTTTATGGACTTTTTGATGATGGCTATTCTGGCTGGTGTAAAGTGGTACTTCATAGTAGTTTTGATTTGCATTTCTCTAATGATTAATGATGAGCATAGTTTCATGTTTTTTGGGCTATATCTGTCTTCTTTGGATAATGTGTATTTAGATTCTTCTGTCCCTTTTCTGATTGGGTTGTTTGTTTGACATTGAGCTCTATGAGTTGTTTGCATATTTTAGAGATTATCCCTTGTCAGCCACTTCATTTGTAAATATTTTCTCCCATTCTGTGGGTTGTTTTTTCATGCTGCTTATGGTTTTGCTGTTTATGGTTTGTCGTGCAAAGATGTTTACGTTTAATTAGGTCTGATTTGTTTATTTTTATTTTTATTTTCATCGCTCTAGTAGGTGGACCTGAGAGAATGTTCTACTTTCATTATTTTACATATAGCTCTCCAGTTTTCCCAGCACCACTTACTGAAGAGACCGTCTTTTCTTCATTGTATATTCTTGCCTCCTTTTTCTGAAGATTAGTTGACCATAAGTACTTGGGTTTATTTCTGAGCCTTCTATCCTATTCCATTGATTGATATTTCTTGTTTTGTGCCAGTACCATACTGTTTTGATGACTGGAACTTTGTAGCCTAATCTGATCCTTCCAGTTCTATTCTTTCTCAGGATTGCTTTGTTAATTTGAGGTCTTTTGCGTTTCCACACAAATTTAAAATTTTTTGTTCTATTTCTGTTAAAATGAAATCAGTTTCAAATTACTAATGCCATTTTTGGGGTTCACTTTTAACACACGTGTGGTACACAGTTCACACCAGCTGGCAAACCCAGACATAGGGTGTACCCAGGTGGAAGGAGATTAATAGGAAGAGCCTTGTATTTGTTGACTTCTGAGTCTTATTTTAGATATACACCAATTTATAGAGGAACATTCTGGATGATGATGATAAGAAGAATCTATAGAAAGATGATGTTTCATAAAGTAGAAGTATATCACGTATGAAGAAAACAGACCCACTTTGGTTAAGCCAAAACTGAGGTTTCTTCAGGTGCTCGTAAAGACATGGTGAAAATTAGCACTGTAGAAAGACTTGTAATTCAATACAGTAAACTAAGATTTTAAGTGATTCAGAGTAAAAAGTCTAGGAGACACTATTATTAGAATATTTTAAAAATATCTGATAGTTTTGTGGAACAGTTTATCTTTGGAGCTATTCCAGTGGATACTATTTTCCCACTATAAAAATTTATAAATTTGCCTGTGAGTTGGCAGAAAGTTATAAGCAAATTGTGCATTGAGCATGTTGTTATATGAACTAGACTGTCTCTCCTTATCATAGACAGAGCATTGAGCCAGAACTGCATGTTCATGACAGCAATCATTTTGAAAACCATTTTGGCTGTAATTCATTCACTTTAGAGCATACTCACATATATAAAGTAAAATTAAATGCTACTTTAGTAAACTAAATATTTGTGCAAAACTAAGTAAATAAATGCTAAAATAAAACAAATTATTTAAAAATTAAATCAAAAAGTTATTTTCAAATAAAGCTTTTAAACTTCCCAAAAAAATATTAGTTGGCTATCTCAGGAATTAATGTCCTATCTATTAAGAAGAGTATGTCTGTGATTTGATCCACTGTCTTTGGAATCTTTAACATTTTTTCACATATTCAAGCACAAGCACATATAAAATTGAAATAATGCAGAGAAAGTGTTCCTTGGAATTCCTTATTCTATTTTACAAGTCCCAGGACATATCTATATGGCTAGATAAAGACTTATATACTAACACTTCCACCTTTATTCTTCTTAATCAAACAAGTCATTAACTCTTCAACATTTTTAGTGAATTCCTGGGAAAAGTTTACAATGTCTGTTGTTATTTTTTTATGACTTCATAATTCCTGGGAAAAGTTTACAATGTCTGTTGTTATTTTTTTATGACTTCATTTATCTCATGAGAGTTAATGATAATTTCTGTTAAGTTTTTGTATATAATGTTACTGGGGATATTAATATGATGTTGGAGATGGTAATCAGGAGAATGTGAACACTGGCTGACTGATGTGGGCAATCAGTCTCTTTATCCCCTCCCCTGTCCTTTGAAGTACATTCTGCCTAAGATTTCCACAGTTGGAACTGTTCCAAGGACAAAGCCTGAGAAAGTTAGGTGTTTGGAAACTCCCGGATTATGTATATGTCTGAACCCAGAAAAGGACTCTATATAAGCTTTTAAGATTCAGTTGGATGGGTGTGGAAATCTATTCATCTTATAGTAGACCAAGACAAATGTCATAAGTTCTCTTGCTTGTTAAAGCTGCAAACTACTGATCTAGAGAGGTCTGCCTCTTTGTTTTGTCCCTCTCTGATGTCCATTAAGTGAGTCAGTTTGTGAACCAACATAGAATAAGGAATTATTATACAACATTACTAGAATTGATCATATTATGTTAAATCATTGTGAATTACTATAAAACTAAAAACATGTAAAAATAATTTACATTCTAAACAACAGGAAATATGTAAAGAGCCTTTGAGAAGCAATGATTCAAATTCTGGATCATGAAGGATTTTTTTATTTTAAAAACCATGTAGATACATAATAATAGACAAATAGTATCCTTTGTGGAAAAATCAATTAAAATTCATTTTGAATTTTTATTACCACCACTGAGCAGTATCCTATAGAAACAAAAATAGGTTTTAATTAAATTTGTATGTTGCATGAAAGCCATTACAAATAAAAATCTCAATACAAAGGTTTTCTCTTGATCCTTTACTCAAAGTATTACACCATACTTTAAAAAATCATGAAAAGTATAACCTTTAAAAATTCTATGTCCAATAAAGCAACAGAGATTCTAAAGGAAACAATAGAAAAGTTAGACTTAATAGACATATTTTGGACATTATATCCAAAAAAATCAGAATATACCTTCTTCTCAAGTGCACATGGAACAGTCTCAAGAATTGATCATATATTGGGGCACAAAGTTAACCTCAACAAATTTAAGAGTACAGGAATTATTTCAAGTATCTTCTCTGACCACAATGGTATGAAACTAGAAATCAACCACAGGAAAAGAAATAAGAAAAAAAACCCTACATGGAGACTAAACAACATGCTGCTAAAAAACCAGTGGGTCAATGAGGAAATGAAGAAGGAAATTAGAAAATACCTGTGACAAATGATAATGAAGACACAACCACTCAAAATCCATGGGATGCTGCAAAAGCAGTGCTCAGAGGGAAGTTCATAGCAATACAGGCCTTCCTCAAAAAAGAAGAAAGATCTCAAATCGACAACTTAACCCACCACCTAAATTAATTAGAAAAAGAAGAACAAGCAAAACCTCAAGCCAACAGAAGGAAGGAAATCATAAAGTACCAAGAGGAAATCAATAAAATAGAGATTCAAAAAAAAAAAAAATAGACTAAATCCATCAAACCAAGAGCTGGTCTTTGGAAAGGTAAACAAAATAGACAAACCTCTGGCCAGACTCACTAAGAAGTGGAGAGAAAAAACCCAAATAACAAAATAAGAAATGAAAAAGGAGAAGTCACAACAGATACTACAGAAATACGAAAAACCACAAGAGAATACTATAAATAATTATATGCCAACAAATTCAACGACCTAGAATAAATGGATATCTCTCTAGAGACCTACACCCTGCCAAATTGAATCAAGAAGAAATAGGTCAACTGAACATAACAATCACTAGAAATGAAATTGAAAATGTCATAAAACCACTCCCTACAAAAATGTCTATGTCTAGCGTGCAGATTTTATGTGCCCTCATTGTTTGACTCTACTGCTGACTTTACATTCACACAAAAATGTTCTCTCATGTAAGCAACATAGATTCTAATTTTGAACCTGATCATGGATAGGTATTGTTTTTTTTTTATTTTTCCAATTAACCTTATATCGAGAGATCTGGTCACAAGCTTCAATACCTAAATAAGGTTTGTAAGTGTAATAGGATAAAATAATACAACAGCATCATACAAATATAGTTTATATTTTTAGAAACAAATTGGGATGATTTGTATGCCAAACGAGCTGGGTAAAGCAGTCCAATATTAAAGTACTAACAGGATGGGAAACAGGGCATCACATCCTGTGTTCCTTTATAAAATGAATTGTTGCTTCACATTGAATCTTTGCAATGCAGTGTGAAGGATGCTGACACAATCAATAATTTCCTTTTGAAAAAAAAGTTCAAAGATTCAATGTGAATAACATTATCCTATTTTCTCAAAAGCCCTTTCCTGCATCGAGTAATATGACTTCAGACAAGGATTCCAACTGAGCTGTGGCACAAAAAAAGATTACAAGGATTCAGTAGATCAGCAGGAAGCAGACAAAGAAAGCATCTTTTCTTGCAACTAGCTTGATTAAACCTAATGATCTAAGATAAAATTAAGATAACTAACTTATTATCAATATCTTCCCTAAGACTTTGTTTTCTTATTTGTTCAAAGTTAACAAATATCTACTACATTTTCTGAGAAGGTTCTGTCTTAAGTTTTTTTTTTTTAGACTTAAGAATATTTATTCTTGATTGGCCCTTAAAGCATCAATCAGGTAAACAGGAATGATTCCTTCCTGTGCTTTTGACAGAAAGACTCTGTGACTCTGTTGCCAATCCTTGCATACTTGATAAAACCTAAGGTAGCCAAATTTTTCTCATTTTCTTAAATTGGCTAATAAATAAAAGAATCTGTAATTTTTTGGCTTTTTAAATAAGAAAATATTTCTTTCTGATTAATAATTAATAAAATCAAGTAAACATTATTTTATCTAATTTTTGATCATGCATCCCCTCATTCTTTAATTCTTGATTCATTTGAAAAGAAAAAAGGTGGCTATTTGTAAACAGGAAAAAAATCAACTTCAGAGGTAACAATTAAATTAAAGTTTTATATAATCATACTACATAATCCCCATAATCCTAGATCTCAATAGTGTTGCTCTCTTCCTTTGTTATGATAGTTGAAATTGGACACACTTACAGAAGTTGATTTTGAGCCAAATGACAATCATACTGATAAACACCATTAACTGAGCCATTGCTTTTTATCATTATAAGATATTACCATTATAATCTAGCCAACACTTGAAATAGGAGGTGAGCCGTGGTGTCCAGGATAATAAGGAATCTAAATTGTCATCATTTGAAGTGAACTCAATTGTATTTCATTATAAATAACATATTTTAGAGAAACACCTGGTAGAAGTACAGATACTAAATAGTCTTTTTTTCAAGATAGTCTTCTCCATTATTTTAAAAGGATTGAATTTTTTTTCCCACTTGGTTGTCACACCAAATGGTGCTTAGCTGCTATCTGATGCAACTTATGAATAAATTAAATCTGCAAGACTAAACTCAGAATGCTAAAATGGTTCCATCTTAGCTGAATGTACATGGATTAGCAAACGTGAAAATATATTTTAGGCTATTCCATCTTCAAATTTACATATCTGCATTTCCTGTTTATACCTGTATCTCATTTTAGAATTATAGGCATAGATTCTGTGGCATGTATAGATTTCCAAAGTAGCCAGTTTCTATTTTCATATAGTTGACGTCTCTTAAAACCATAGATTAATTTATTGAATTAAGGCATTCAACAGATAATGCTGCCAAGTATTCCTGAGAGAGTATAAATTTTAGGTAATTTTAGCTATGATGAATTATCCTTAATGTTAACCCTCTGGGACCCTACTATAGTACTGTTTTTAGATAAAAAGACTGATATATTTTTTGTGTCCCTTTAAATAAGGTCAAACAAATGATGCACACAAAAACTGATTACTTACTCAAAGTGATCAAAAATATTTGTAAAACAATTTAGATTTCAAAAATTAGTGCATACAATTATGGGACAATATATGTGTATATGGAGCTGTTATAAAAGGTGAGTTTAATTGGAAGTTGGAGTTACCATGAAGCACATATCGATATTTGCTATTGTCATGTTTTATCTCTTTTTATTTAAAAAACCTGTTCTTTCCTTTTGCTCATTTATTTATTTATTTATTACAAATTTTGTCTAAGACTGCCTTTCAATAGACTGCAGCACGAGAGCTGATCTGCAACCTGAGAAACACTAACCCTCTTTTCTGTCTTTATATCTCCATTTCTATGGCACTTAATATAAAAATAAGTACAATATGTCTATATTCTAAATCATTTTACTCAAATTTTCACCTTGAGATCTCTCTGAAATTGCAAAATGAAATAATTCTGTATTTTAACATTCTTTACCAATTTTGAAAAGAGAAACATTTGAAGAATGAAGGCAAAGATCATTCAAATACCTTAGAAACCTCATTAAAAAGACAGGTGGAAATCAGAACCAAAACAAGTAATTCACTTCCAAATTTAACCAGCAATTTAGTGTGCCAAACCTTTTTTGGATTTGATAATACAAAGATAATAATGTATGGATCATACTTCCCAGAAGTTCACAGTCTATAGAAGATCTCATAACCCTCCCAAGAACATATACCTGTCTGTCATCTTAACTTCTTTAGAACTCAGAAGGAAATGACTGTGCAGAAAAATTGTTTTCCTTATTATACCGAGTTTCATGAATATATACACGTAGCATTCTGAGAAAGACAGAGATTCCCCTGCATTAGTTTTACAAACTATTCAGCAAGAAAGAAATCTTTCCAAATACAGTTTATGAATTATTGTATGTTCTGAAAAAATAAGCTGAATGTAAAACCTGACAAAAATCTAGATTCAGATAAGTATTATTTTTTAAATTTTAGGTAAAATTTTAAGTTTTCTTCAAGAGGTAGCCAGAAATGGCAAGATACAAAATATTTCCCATAAGTTCAAATGAAGAATACAACTGAGAGTCAGGCAATGTTTTTAAATAATAGCCATATTAATATCACTGTTTATGAATTAAGATATTCAAAATAGGTAAAATGACTGAAATAGGACAGAGACTTGAAAATTTAACATAACTTACTCCAACAGATTTATATTAGCATAATATGTATGACTGTGATCTGTTGTTATAACTACATTTTATTTGTTTTTCTATCATTAGAACTAATACTTGAAAAACTTTTAGATAATCTTAAAACTTTTGTTTTGGGTTTTTTTAGTTGCTCTTAGTAAGTGAAATGAATCCCGATTTCCGCTCTGCGTTGCTCTACAACTTAATACTTAAAAAGAATTTTGCAAGAAGTTCTGAGAATATTTCCAGGAGTGGCTGAATTCATGCAATATCAAGAAATGCAATGACAAGAACATACATCATATTTTCATTAGATATGTAACAAGACAAACCAAGAAACAGCTCTTTAAATATTCTCATATTTATGGCAGTAATATTAATAGCTTTATGGCCAAAAAAAATGTAATTCAGTGCTATTAGATTTAGGAAGAATAAAAAACATAAATAAGTGCTATGAAAATTTTGATCACTCTTCAAAACTTTAAATGGATTTTTTTCTTTTAGGTTTTTAGGGCTGTACTCAACAGCATATGGAGGTTCCCTACTAGGGGTCCAATCGGAGCCACACCTGCCAGCCATAGCCACAGAAATGCAGAATCTCAGCCATGTCTGCAAACTACAACACAGCTCACAGCAACACCAGATCCTTAACCCACTGAGCTAGGCCAGAGATCGAACCCATAACCTCATGGATCTTGGTCAGATTCATTTCTGCTGTGCCACAATGGGAACTCCAGAAATATTTTTTTAATTCTAGCAGAAACTATGAAAATATAGTCTTCAAAATTGCTATATAAATATTTTGCCAATCACTTTTCCTAAATTTAATGATTTACTTAGTTTAAATAATCAAATTCTAATAACAGAAGAATTTCATAAATAATGACAAAGGAAAAAAAAACTATCATGAATACAATGGATTGGTATACTTTGGACAGCCATAAAATAGTATTTGAAATCTACTTCAGGAAAATGACAAAAGGGGGTCTCCAGAAAAGAAAAAAAATTAACAAGTGAAAAAAATTTCTAAAATGAAATTGAGGCAATATACTTTTGAATGATTCCATTTATAGGAAGAATCCAATATGGATGCAAAAGTATCTGTACAGTTCAATTGATATTTTGAATAAAAATAAAAAAATAAAGTTTGAAAAGCTATGTATTTCTAAAAATAAATCAAAATGAAAAAAATTAAAGCAGCTATGAGAGAAATCATGGATTGTTCAGAGAGAAGTTTAAGTTTAACATGATGCAGCTCTTGCAGATTCTATAAGTTTTCTATTTCTAATGTAATAAATTATTACAACTTTAGTGCTTTAAAAGAGCATATTTATTATACTACAATTCTCTAGGTCACAAGTCTGATACCCTAGGTTTAATGTTGTTAAAACCTTAACCACAATCATCTATTCTTCTCAAAGATAACCAAAAAGTGGAAGACATGTATTTGTAATAACTATATTCACATAACTAATATAATGATATGAGATTAGTCATATATTTTTCTATATTTTTTTGCTTTTTTTTTTTCCCCAGGGCTGCATATGGAAGTTCCCAGGCTAGGGGTTGAATCAGAGTTGCAGGTGCTGGTCTATGCCACAGCCACAGCCATCTGGGATCTGAGTCATGTCTGTGACCTATACCAAAGCTCACTTATGGCAATGTTGGATACTTAAGCCCCTGAGCCAGGCCAGGGATTGAACCTGAATCCTCATGGATACTAGTCAAGTTCATAACCTACTGAACCACAATGGAAACTCCTGACATTTTATATTTTAAGAGTAGAGCTATAGTAATTAAGAGGCATATCTCAGTTGCAATTTGTTAATATAGAGTCCTTGGAAAAATGAAAGAGAACAGGTGTAGTTGCATTTAGCATGTGATTGTTTTCTTTTTAAATTGAACAAAATATATTTTCCTAAATTTGTATCTTTTATATCTTCAATGTACTGTTTTTAAAGTTTGGAAACTGGCAAATTTTAATTTTTTCTCCGTTTATTTATTTTTATTTATTTATTTATTTTTGTCTTTTTTGTTGTCGTTGCTATTTTTTGGGCCGCTCCCGCGGCATATGGAGGTTCCCAGGCTAGGGGTGGAATCGGAGCTGGAGCCACCGGCCTACACCAGAGCCACAGCAACGCGGGATCCGAGCCGCGTCTGCAACCTACACCACAGCTCACGGCAACACCGGATCGGTAACCCACTGAGCAAGGGCAGGGACCGAACCCGCAACCTCATGGGTCCTAGTCGGATTTGTTAACCACTGCGCCACGACGGGAACTCCTAATTTTTTCTCCGTTAATATCTCTATGTCCATGCTACAATTTGAAACTGGCTTAAGTAGAAACCAAGATGCCTAACAACAACATGGAAATAATTTAAGTTGGTTTGGATTAAACCTGTTATTTTAAATATTTTCATCCTCTAAATAATTAGATTTCATTTTTACTATATAAGAATGATCATTTTCATTTTGTATATAAAAATGCCATTTTCAAAGGTTTGAGTCAAAAAATCTAAAATTTAAAAATATTCAAGAAACATTTTAATATTTATAAATATATGATTTCTAATATCTTATGCAGCATAAACAGGAGGGAAAAATAAATGGATTAGGGGAGTAAGTGACTTCTGTACATAATTATAACACAGATAAAATGTTAGTGTTTTAGGTCATGCGGAGTCTGCTATAACAAATTACCATGGGCTGGGTGGCATATAAACAACATAAATTTATTATCTTGGCTCAGGGGTCAGGAAGTTCAAAATTAAGGAGTCAGAAAATTTGGTGTCTGGTGATGATAAGATTTCTGATTCACAGACTTCTATGTTCTGGATGTGTCCTCATAAAGTCAGAAAGAGCTAAAAAGCTGTCTGGGGTCTTTTTTTATAAAGGACACTAATCCCATTTATATGGGCTCCACTCACATGACCTTACCATTTCCCAAAGTCACCAGTTCTTTTTTTTTCAATTAAAGTATAGTTTACTTACAATATTACGTTAGTTCCAGATCTACAATATAGTGATTCAATATATTTATAGGTTATTATCCATACAAAATTATCATAAAATATTGGCTATATTCCCTGTGCTATACATTACATCTTTTTCTTATTTATCTTACAGCAAGTAGTTTGTACCTCTTAAAACCCTTCCTCTAGCCTGAACCTCACCTTACCCCTATCCCAAATGGTAAACAATAGTTTGTTCTCATTATGTGAGTCAATTTCTGTTTTATCATATTCATTTGGTTATTTATTTTTTAGATTTCACACAGAGGGGAAAATACATTTTTGTCTGATTCATTTCACTAAGCATAAAATCTCCTAGGTCCATCCATATTGTTGCAAATGGCAAAACTTCATTATTTTTTATAGCTGAGTAGTATTCCATATACTTTATACATCTTTATACATACATCTGTTGAGTGAATATTTAGGTTGCTTCACTACCTTGGTTACTGTAAATAATGATACTATGAACACTGATTATGCATACTTTCTGAATTACTATTTTTGAGTGGGATTTCTGGGTCATATGGTAGTTGTCTATTTAGTTTTCTGAGGTACCTCCATAGTGTTTTCCATAGTAGTTGTATCAATTTACCTTCCAACCAATATGGCAGGAGGTTTCCCTTTTCTCCACACCTTCTCCAGCATTTGTTATGTGTAGACTTACTAAGGGTGGCCATTCTGACAGGTGTGAGGTGGTGCCTCAATGCAGTTTTGATTTGAATTGCTCTAATAATTAGTGATGTTGAGCATTTTTTCATGTGCCTGTTGACCACCTGTGGGATTTCCTTGGAAAAAAAATATGTTTAGGTCCTCCGTCCATTTTTTAATTGGGTTGTGTGTTTTTTTAATATTAGGTTCTGTGAGTTTTATATATTTTAGATGTTAACCCTTGTTGGTCATATATGCAAATATCTTCTCCCATTTAATATCCTGCCTTTTAATTTTGTTGATGGTTTACTTTGTTGTCTAAATGTTTTTAATTTTGTTTAGGTCTCATTTGTTTTTAGTTTTGTTTTCCTCTGCCCAGAGATAGAAAAAACATCTATATCTATCTATACCTCTTTATCTCTATCTACTTATCTATCTATCTATACAATAAGACCCATGTTAAAGGGAGTTTGTCTGTTTTCTCCTAGGAGTTTTATGATTTCTGTCTTACTTTTATTTTATAACCTAATTGAGTTTATTTTTGTGTATGAGAAAATGTTCTAATTTTCTTATACATGGATTTATTCAGTTCTCAACACCACTTATTGAAGAGACTCTTTTACACATTGTTATTCTTGCCTCCATTGCCATAGGTTAATAGATCATATGAACATGGGTTCATTTCTGTGCTATTAATTTCCATTGATCTGTGTGTCTATTTTTGTGCTAGTACCACACTGTTCAATTACTGTAGCTTTATAGAATAGTCTGAAGTCAAGGAATGTGACCACCAGATTTTTTTTCTCAAGATTTCTTTGACTTTTGGGGTTCTTGTGATTCCATATAACTTTTAGGATTATTTGTTCTAGTTCTTTGGAAAATGCCATGGGTTGATATTTTGATAGGGAGTGCATTAAGTCAGTAGATGGCTTTGTTAGTATATATATTTAAGAATATTTATTCTTCCCATCAATGAACATGAGATATCCTTATATTTATTATTATTGTCTGTAATTTCCTTCATAATTATCCATAAAATGTATCCCTAGGTATTTCATATTTTTGGATGCAATTACAAATTGAATTATTTTTTTCCAATAGATAATTAATATATAGAAAGGCAAGTTTTCATATATTAATGTTATATCCTACAACTTTACCAAAATAATTTATTAGTTCTATTAGATTGTAGGGTTTTCTTTGCATAGCATCATGTTATCTGCAAGCAGATAGGAGTTTTACTTTGTCCTTTCTAATTTGAATGCCCTTTATTTATTTTTCTTGTCTGATTGCCATGGCTACAACCTCCAACACTATGTTAAATAGAAATCGCAAAAATTCACAACCATTTCTTCTTTCTCAGATGAAAATCCTTCAGCTTCCCATAATTGAGTATGATATTAGATGCAGATTTGTCATAAATGTCCTTTATTACACTGAGATATATTCCCTTTATAGCAACTACATTTTTTTTATCCTGTATGAATATTCTTTTCTCAAATGCCTTTTCTGCATCTAATGAGAGGATTATGTAATTTTTGCTTAATTTTGTTAATTTTCTGTTTCACATTGATTGATTTGTAAATATTATATCATCCTTGATTGTTAGAATAATATCATGGTGTATGCTACATTTTATATATTGTTGAATTTGGTTTGCTAACATTTTAGTCAAGGATTTTTCATCTATGTTCATCAGAGATATTGGCCTTTATTTTCTGTTCTTGTAATGTCTTTGTTTGGTTTTGGTATCAGGGTAGTGTTGTCCCTAGACAATGAGTTTGGGAGTATTGCTCCTCTTCAATTTTTTGGAATCTTTGAGAAGGATAGGTATTGACTCTTTATATGTTTGGTAGAATTCCCGAGTGAAGCTGTCTAGTCCAGATCTTTTGTTTGTTGGGAGTTTTTTGATTACTGATCCAATTTCAGTGTAATATTCAGTCTTTTCAAGTTATCTATTTCTTCCTGATTCAGTCAATGCAGAATGTATATTTACTGGAATTTATACTGAAGCTCACAGCAATGCCACACTGCTAACTCACTTAGCAAGGCCAGGTATGGGACCTGCAACATCATGGATACTAGTCACATTCTTAACCTACTGAGCCACAATGGGAACTCCAGTTAGCATTCTTATTACTCTTGCTTTGATATCTTACTCAGATAAATTATTTATCTTTTTTAACTACAGTTGTTCCTGGATTTTATATTGTTCTTTCATTTGAAACATATCCCTCTGCTATCTCATTTTTTTATAATTTTTTTTTTTATTTTCCCACTGTACAGCAAGGGGGTCAGGTTATCCTTACATGTATACATTACAATTACATTTTTCCCCCACCCTTTCTTCTGTTGCAACATTTAGACAACATCTAGACAAAGTTCTCCATGCTATTCAGCAGGATCTCCTTGTAAATCTATTCTAAATTGTGTCTGATAAGCCCAAGCTCCCGATCCCTCCCACTCCCTCCCCCTCCCATCAGGCAGCCACAAGTCTCTTCTCCAAGTCCATGATTTTTCTATCTCATTTTAATTTTCTTTCATGGTGCCTATGAAGTTAGGCAAAAAGTTACTTATCCCAGTCATGAAGGTATGACTTTGTATGGGAAAATCCTTATTCAATATTTTGTCCCCAGTGGCTTTTGAGGGAAAACTGGACTTGAAGTGAACATGGTCAACATCTTTTACTAAGTGCACTGGCAGCTGTCACCTTTGTGAGAAATAGGCCTGGATTTGGAGAGGCTAGAGCTAGAGCTTTGTGTGAACTGGAGCATCTCCTAGGCTTAATGGAAGCCATCACCCTATCTGGGGATAGGGTGAGAGCCAAAGGTGCTAGAGTAGGAACACTGGGGTAGTTGAGCCTCTCTTCTGTGTGACAGCCATCTCTAACTTGATTGGTGGTGTAGTGGGGGCCCACAGGTTTATGATGCAATTCTGAGTTGGTTCCACTTTTTCCTCAGTTCTGCTCCCTCCCAATAGCATGTACATATGCAGCCACCATCAATGGCAGTTTCTGCCCTGTTTTGTGGCTTGCCTGGATCCAAAGATGGTTCCATTTCCTCCAAGTATATGTACACTTGTTGGAAACTGTGGCCTTTGTCTTAGTGCTGAGAAATGCCAGAGCATAAGGTGCTGGACAAGAAATCTGATGCAAATAAAGGCAGGAGCACTGGAGTGGTTTTGGCAGGCTGGCCAGAGCACTTGGTAGTTTTCAATCTGCTGCCTCCATTATAAGTCTTGGAGCAAGCAAGTCTATGTGTATGCTCTTTAATTTCTTAGAGCCATCTTGTAAATCCCACATATTTTCAAATCATGTATGTGAATTCATCTTCCTGGTGTCAGACCTCAGGGCTGATGTGTCTAACATATGACTCAAATTCCTCACTCCTCAAGGAAGATTTCAAGATGATGCTATTCCCGTCTTTCCTGGGTTATTCTTTGAGGATGGAAGGCCCAACTAGATCCTATCTCCTCTTCTTTTATTACACTCTCTATGGTCCTTTATAACCTTGGCTGTGGAAAAGCCTTTCTGCTAGTCTTTGGGTTGTTCGCAACAAGAGCTGTTCTATACGTAGTTGTAGATTTCATGTGTTTCCAAGAGGAAGTGAGCTTATGGTCCTCCTACTTTGCTATCTTGAACCTGCTTAGGCCTCAACTCTTATACCATTATAACGGGGATTAGGATTTTGACAAATAAATTTAATGAGGACACATTCAGTACATAACCATTAGTATATACAAGAAAACAAATATTCTAACACATTACATTTATATAACCTGAATCAATTGTATTTTAATATTATATTAGAATCAATCAAAATGTCTGCATTTTTGCCAATAATTTTTTTTAGTTTCAAGGAATATTGTACATTAAATTCACATATCACATCTTTTTGTCTATCTATATTGAACAAAGTAAATAAATAAAACTTTACATTTTCTTATATACTCCATCTGAAAAGCAAAGTGTTAGTTATGACTGGCAGAGAGCCTAAAAGAGCCTGGGATATGTACCTTTTACTTCATTCAGCACTTAGTACCTGACATGCAACTGTGAGTTCTAAATAAATAATTATGACAAACATGATTACTGGATATTGGCACAGAAAATAAAGTTATAAAATTTGAATTGTGTTTTGTAGTAAAAAAAAAAAACACAGCCCTCAATTTCATAACGATTTATCTGCCAGTATTCCTCTCTATTTCTGACACTTCCTATATCAGCTTTATGCCCTTTTTCTGTCTTTAGTTTTTCTATCCACTAAGGTGATTCCATAAGCAGAAAAAATTAGAATAGATTTACTTGATTGTCTCATTACATTTTAACATGAAGCCAAGTTGAATAACTTTTACTGAATCCACTGGAAAGTAAATCACTTTGTACTGGAAAACTAATGCACATTCCTGTTCATTGTGCATAACAAAAACCCACACATGGATCAAGGACATCATTTACAAATTCCTACCCAAATTAGGGATCTCCTCTATCATATTCATGATAGATTTTCATCTACTCTGTACCTGGATATCTGCACTGATATAAAATGTTGACATTCTACACATTATATCTTGTGTTTGGTTAGCTCCAGCTGTTAGAAAATACCTAATTCCTTTAGCCAAATTCTAAATTCAATTAATTCTCAAACCTTTGCCTTTGTTCAATTTCTGGGAACATTTAATACTAAATCTCATATTGCTTCAATATTACAGCTTTATAAATAAGTAAAGAGACTTTTCAGGTGTCTCATAAATAGCCTGATCAGATTTTGTGTTTGCTTTGGGAAAAGGTCCTAGTTTAGGCCTGTTTTCCTTAAAAGCATTTGTCCACCATAGGAATTATCGCAAATTTTTCATTTTGAAAAAATAAAGTAGTGAGATTAAGAATTGTAGTTGCTACCAGAAAACTACTAGAGCTCATCAATGAATTCAGTACAGTTGCAGGATGTAAAATTAATACACAGAAATCTCTTGCATCCCTGGTAACTAACAATAAAAAGAACAGAAAGATAAATTAAGGAAATCATCCCATTTACCATCACATCAAAAGTAATAAAATACCTAGGAATAAATCTACCCAAGGAGGCGAAAGATCTAGACTATGAAAACAGTAAGATGCTGGTGAAAAAATTAGAAATAACACAAAAAGATGGAAAGATATACCATGTTCTTGGGTGAAAGAATCAATATTGTTAAAATGAAAATACTACCCAAGGCAATTTACAGATTCAATGTAATTTCTATCAAATTTCCAATGGCATTCTTCACAGTATTAGAAAAAATAATTAAAAATGAGTATGGAAATGCAAAGGATCCCAGATAGCAAGAGAAATCTTGAAAAAAAAAAAAGTTGGAGAAATCAGGCTGCCTGACTCTGACTACACTACAAAGCTGCAGTCATCAATACAGCATGGTACAGGCACAAAACCAGAAATATAGACCAGTGGAAGAGGATAGAAAACCCAGAGATAAATCCTAAACCTATGCTCAACAAATCTATGACAAAGAGGGAAAGAAAATACAGTGGAGAAAAGACAGTCTCTTCAATAAGTTGTGTTGGAAAAATTGGACAGCTAGATGTAAAATAATAAAATCAGAACATTCTATAACACCATTTACAAAAATAAACTCAAAATGGATTAAGAACCTAAACATAAGGCCAGATACAATAAAACTCTCAGAGGAAAATAAAGGCAGAACACTCTTTGACATAAATCACCACAATATCCTTGTATCTATGTCCTAAGGTAATGAAAATTAAACCAAAAATAAATAGTTGGGACCTAATTACACTTAAAAGTTTTGTACAGCAAACAAAACCATAAAGAAAATGAAAAGACAACCCTGAGAAGTGGAGAAACATTTTGCTAACAAAGTGAACGACAAGGGATTACTCTCCAAAATATACAAATAGTTTATGCAGCTCTATATCAAAAAAAACCAAACAACCCAACCAAAAAAAGTCAGAAGATCTAAATAGACATTTATCCAAAGAAAAAAGATAGATGACCAGAAAGCATATGAAAAGATGCTAAACCTCACTACAATTATCAGAGAAATGCAAATCAAAACTACAATGAGGTATCACCTCACATCAGAATGGCCATCATTAAAAAGTCTACAAGGGAGTTCCCATTGTGGCTTGCAGAAACAAATCTGACTAGTATCCATGAGGACACAGGTTTGATCCCTGGCCTCACTCAGTGGGTTAATGATCTGGCATTGCCCTGATTTGTGGTGTAGTTTGCAGATGCAGCTTGGTCCAAGTTGTTGTGGCTATGGTGTAGGCCAACAGTTAAAGCTCTAATTCGACCCCTAGCCTGGGAACTTTCATATGCCTCAGATGAGGCCCTGAAAAGACAAAAAAAAGTCTAAAAATAATAAATTCTAGAGAGGATGTGGAGAAAATGGAATCCTTCTACAATGTTGGTGGAAATATAAGTTGATACAACCACTATGGAGAAAAGTATGGAGATTCCATAAAAAAAGTAAAAATAGAATTAACATCTCATCCAGCAATCCTATCTACCCCTGGCAATATACCTGGGGAAAACCATAATTCAAAAATACATATGCACCAATATTTATAATAGCCAAGACATGGAACAACCTAAAAGCCCATCTGCGGAGGAATGGATAAAGAAGATGTGCTCTATATATACACACCCACGCAATGGAAAAAATGCACAAGAAAATATTATATGGCCATAAAAAGATTGAAATAATGCCAGGTACACCAAATTGATGGACTTATAGATTATTATAGTAAGTCAAACAGAGAAAGACAAATATCATATATCACTTATGTGGAATCTAAAAAAACAATAATACAAATGAACTTAATGCAAAATTGAAAAAGACTCACAGACGTCAAAAACAAACTTATGGTTACCGAAGTGGGGAGAAGGGGGAGTAAATTAGGTGTTTGGGATTAACATATATATACTACTATACATAAAATAGATAATGAGCAAAGACCTACTGTATAGTTTAAGGAAGTATTCAATAATCTGTAATAATATATATGAGAAAAGTATTTACAAAGTACTGAAAATATTAAAAAACTATGGATATATGCATATTATAATTAATCATTTTACTACATACCTGAAATTAACATATCATTGTAAATCAACTATACTTCAATGTAATATAAAGATTAAATAAAAAAGAATTTTATATAATAAGCCAGAACTAGTTTAGTAAGCTTTTAATTACTCATCACCTGAGAAGATATCATCTCTTAGATATTAATATATGGGCAGTAACAGAGTTATCAATTTAACATGTGCTTAAACTTGAAAAAAATGAGCAAAGATAAATCATCACTCTTTTTCTAAGGACATTTGCTTACAGAAACAGTGCAAAGGAAAGGTTAATAAGCCAGGTGTAACAAACTTATTTCAGCTTTGTCCATTCACAGTAGTAGGAAATTTATCCACCAGTATGTCTCTGTAAAACAAGTGTTCTAGCCTCTATGCCATAGCCTCTTCCACAGCTGGTGACATGCAACAGTCTAGCAAACTATTAGTTAGTATGGTCAGTAGGAAATATGAAAAATTGTGCATTAGACCCATGTGAAATAAATTCAGGAAGTAGAGTGAATACTACCACCAGGGAACAAATAGAGAAAACTTTCTATGTTCTTAGAACAGCAGGTTAGTTAATTCCATGCATGCTATAAATCTGTTTATTTTACTGCTTCATATTTTTAAAATTTTGCCCTAAGGTACTGGTGGTTCAAAAAACTTGACTTTCTAATAAGAATTATGAACTGAATTGCTATTTCTCAACAAAGTTAATAGTAAAAAATGAGTGCTGCACAAAATTTGAAAAAAGAAAAATGGTAATTTAACATAGGCAGTTGAGAATATGCATTTCCATATTACTCTAAAGTAATAATTATTTTTAGATCAAATAATTATTCTTCTATATTAATTCTGTAATTTTCAACTTATAAGTTTTTGTGAAAGTAAAAGAAAAACTTAAATGATGGTTATAGTATCAGTTGCATTAGCAACAGAAGTGATTCACAAACATTTAAATGATGTCAGATTTATATTAATAGATATTTCAAGGAGAAAAACAGGTCAAATTACTAATAATAATGCTATGTTTTATTAATAAAAGTAATAAAATTAAAGCCTATGAAAGTTCATTGGACATGATTTTGAATAGTTTTGTAAATTCAATTAAGCTTTACATTGAATTAAAATTCATTGTATATTTAGTAACATTAGGAAAATATTGACACTAACAAAACACATTTTGAGACAGAATTTTTCTAAATTACAAATTCTATTCAGCCATTACTGAAATTGGTAATATGAATGAATAATTCATATTTGAATTCAAATGAGCAGTGATATTTTAGCAGTTTAATAAGTTCTGTAATTACTAAATTTGCATACACAAGAGTCCCTGAAATATATAACTTTTGTGATAAAACTGATGTTTGTTTAATCATCATCATTTCATCATCATCATTTCATTAGCAGGACAATTACTTTCACTCTTTGTTTCCTTGCATCAGCTGAATTTTAGAAAGTTTTGAAATTGCAAAGAGGTATTCTGTAAATCAATTTGAGTAGGCTATAATTCTATCAATCTGTCTATATATGAGTCTTTGGCATCTGATCACATTTGTTTCAAAATCAGTTGGAAATCCTTAAATAATTTAATGAACAAGAAATGAAGAAAAAATCACCTTTTTGCAGCTTTCAGAGAATTTTAAATTATGTTTTAGGCCATACCATGGCATGTGAAAGTTCCTAGGCCAGAGATCAAAGCCATGCCACAATAGCAACCTGGGCCAATGCAGTTGACAATGCTGGATTCCTACCCCACTGCACAACAAGGGAACTCCAGAATTTTAATGACTAAAAATAAAGTATGTAAATAAGAGCATATTAGAGACATACATTGAAATTTATTACCATAAAGATTTATTATGAAATTTATTACTAAGAGAGGAAAAAACTGAATGATTAATGAAAGTTTAAATAAGGTTCACAGTTTCATTTTGAAATTGTATAATTGCTCCTTTTATATATTTTGAGAAAAATATTTTGATAGGGATCTTATGTTTATTTGGATAAATTTATATTCTATAGTGGAATAGGATGCTACAGAGAGGCATGAAATTTGCCATATCTAAATCTGATAAAACATTGAATATAAATATTTAAAAACAGCTTATTCATGAAATTTTAGATTGAAAATAGATCAGTTTTTAAAGTTCTCTGAATAGAGGTAAAAAGCTCAAAAATACTTTGGCTGAATTTTTATGTATTTGAATATTAGTAAAAATTAGAATTGAGAATATATCCCACTTATTGCAACTTTCTGAGATTTCTATTAATTTAGAATTATATCCTATTTTCTAAATTAAAAATCATGTAGAAAGTATAGTATGAAAGTGATAACATATTACTTTGAGCCCAGATAGCAGAAGAGGAAGACCCTGAGCTCACCTCCTCCAATGGGCAGACCAAAATTACAACTATATATAGACCAAATATTGATGACTTAAAGATCAGAAGAAAGGGTTTCTTACAACTAATGATATAAAGAAAGTAGTACAACAAGATGGTAGGAGAGGCAGAGACATAGTATAGTTATACCCTCAAGTGGGTGAACCACAAGCAGAAGAGTAATTATAATTTCCAGAGGTTCTCCCCAAGGAGTGAGGGGTCCAAGCGTTATATCAAGCTCCTTAGTCTATAGATCCATCACCAAGAAGATGAGACCCATTATTTGGCTTTATGAGCATTAGGGTGTGCTTTCAGGAGAGCTAGAGTGCTATCGGAAACAGAGACACCACTCTTAAAGGGTGTAGACAGAATCTCACATCTCAGGACCCAAAGATGAGGCAGTAATTTGAAATGAACCAAAGTCAGACCCACCTGCTAATCCTGAAGAATCTCTTAGGAATCAAGAGCTGGTTGGAGCTCACTCTGTGTATGTGGATGCTGGCAGCAACTGTTTGGGGGGAGGGGGGTGATTATTATACCATATGGACAATGTGCTGGCAAGCACTATTTTGGAATCCTTACTCTTGCTTATTAGCACTGGTACCCTGCCATATCAAGCAGCTTGTCTGCATCAATACTGGGGCAGCTCAGGTCAAGCAACTAGCTTGGTGAGACACAGCCCACTCAGCTGGAGGCTGACTGCTTTAAGGCACTCTGAGTTCACAGCTACCCAAGAACCTGGCCCTATCAACTAGAGGGGCAAGGTCCTGGCCCCACACATCAGTGCATTGTAGCCCTGCAAAATGCAGGGCTCTTCAGCCAGAGACCCCCAAATCCTGCTCTGTCCACTAGTGGAACAGCACTAGCCCCAGGACCAGCCTCATGTACCAGTCCATAGGAATCAACCCCAGGACCCCCTGGTCCCTATCAGTGCCCATCCATGGGCCAACACATCAAAACTTAGACCTCTAGGACCCTGTGGGCAGAGATCCTTGGAACTAGCTCTATCTACCAGTGAGCCAGAACCAGCCCCAGTATCCCCTAGGCTTCCATCCCACCCACCATTGGGCCTACACCAGCTCCAAGACACCCTGGACCCCTCAACCAGTCCTGGGATTAAGCCCTACTGATTAGCAGGCCACATCAGCTTTGGGACATGCCAGACCACACAGCCAGTCATATCAGAACTGGCCCCATCTCTTAGCAGGATAAAGTAGATTCAGGTACCTCAGCCCAACAACCACCCACTCCAGACCTGATTCTGCCCACCAGGGAGCCAAGATTAGTCCTAAGAACCTCCAGGCTCTACAACCAGCCACCTTGTGACCTAGCCCCATCCACCAATAAACAACCCATCTGAAATAGAGTTCAAAGTAATGGACGTAAATATACTAAAAATGGATAAACATAGTGAAACCTTTGAGAGTTGGAAAATATAAATATAAACCAAACAGAGCTGAATAATCCCAATAACTGAAATTTAAAAAAAATACACTAGAAGGAATCAACTGTAGATTAGATACTCAGTGAGAGTAGTGGAAATCAATGAAGCTGAACAGGAAAAGAAAAGAATAAAAAGAAATAATGTTTTAGAGAACTCTGGGACAACATTAAATGCTCTAACATTCATATTACAGGTGTCCTAGGAAAAGGGAGAGAAAAAGGGGTAGAGAACATATTTGAAGACATAATAGCTGAAAACTTCCCCAACCTGGGAAAGGAAACAGATATCCAGGTATAGGAAGCTCAGAGTTCTAAAGTGGATTAACCCAAAGAGGATGACACCAAAACACTTTGTAATTTAAACAGCAAAAATTAAAGATAAAAAGAAAATATGAAAATAAGCAAAAGAAAAGCAACAAGTTATGTATAAGGGAACTCCCATAAGCAATCAGCTGAATTTTTGGCAGAAACTCTGGAGGCAAGAAGTAGGTAGCATGATATATTTAAAGTGATGAATGGGGAAAACCCACAATATTCTATCAGGTTAGGTGTTCATTCAGATTTGATGGAGAGACATAATGTTTTACAGACAAGCAAGAGCTAAAAATATTCAGCACCACTAAACCAGCTTTATAAGAAATGTGAAAGGGACTACTCTATGTGAAAGAGAAAAGGCCACAACTTGAAACATGAAGGGCTGCTACTTTGAAAAGATAAGCTAATGTGATAGACCTTTAGCCAGAGTAATCAGGACAATACAGAGAGGATTAAAATTGATAAAAGCAGTAATAAAAAGAGAGAAGTTGTAAACTATACTTCAGAATTACAAATGATCATGAGAAATTGCTATGAACAATTATACTGCAATAAAATGGACAACCTAGATGAAATGGACAGATTCCTAGATACACACAACTTCCCAAGACTGAAACAGGATGAAATAGAAAGTATGAACTGACCAATTAACATTAATTAGATTGAATCAATTAATAAAACAACAACAAAGAAATATAAGGACAGGACAAGAGGGATTTCTAATATGTGCTTTACTAAACATTAAAAGAAGTGTTAATATGCATCCTTTTCAAACTATTCCAGAAATACTGCAGAGGAAGGAACACTTATGCATTCATTCTATGGGGCCTTCAATATCTTGATATTTTTCTTATCACAAAAATGAAATTACAAGCCAATATCACTGATAAACATAAATACAAAAATCCTCAATAATAAATCAGCAAACCAAATGTAATAATACATTAAAATGATCACATATTATGATATGTGGTATTTATCTCAGGGATGAAAAGATAGTTAAATATCCACAAATGAATGAATGTGACACACCACATTGACAAACTGAAGAATAAAAATTATATGATCATCTCAATAGATGTATAAAAGGCTTTTGGACAAAATTAAACATCCATTTATAAAACCTCTCAACAAATTCAGTATAGAGCGATCATAATTTAAAACAGTAAAGCCTCTGTATGATAAGCCCATTAACATCAATTCAATGGCAAAAAGTAGAAATCATTTCTTCTAAGATCAGGATCAAGATGAGGATGACCATTTTCATCATGTTTATCCAAAACAGTATTGGAAGTCCTAGACACCACAATCAGGAAAAAAAAAAAGATAAAGAAATAAAAATAATCCAAATTGAAAAGGAATAAATAGGAATTTCCATCGTGGCACAGCAGAAACAAATCCATCCAGGAACCATGAGATTGCAGGTTTGATCCCTGGCCTTGCTCAGTGGGTTAAGGATCTGGCATTGCCATGATCTTTGCTGTAGGGGGCAGATGTGGCTCAGATCTGGCATTGTTGTGACTGTGTGGTGTAGGCCAGCAGCTGTAGCTCCAATTCAACCCCTAGCCTGGGAACCTCCATATGCCATGAATGTGGCCCTTAAAAAAAAAAAAGAAAAGGAAAAAATAAAACTGTCACTGTTTGCAGATGACATGATACTATACACAAAACCCCCTAAAGATGACAACAAAAAACTATTAGAGCTCATCAGTGAGTTGGTAAGGTTGCATGACACAAAATTAATATACAGAAAAACATTGAATTTCCATACACAGACAACAAACTATCAGAAAAAGAAATTAAGGGAATAATTCTTTGAAAAGTCACACCAAAGAATAAAATACCAAGAGATAAACCTAACTAAAAAGATAAAATACCTGTTCTTGGAAAATGATAAGACACTGATGAAAAGAAATTGATGATGACACAAACAGAAAAATATATTGTCCTATGGATTGGGAGAATTAATATTGTTAAAATGACCATACTTACTAAGGCATTCTACAGATTCAATGGAATTCCTATCAAAATATCAATGGCATTTTTCATAGAACTTGAACAAGTAATTTTAAAATTTCTATGGAAACTCAAAAGACTCAAAATAACAAAAACAATCTTAATAAAAAAGAACAAATCTGAAGGTATCATGCTCCCTGACTTCAAACTATACTACAATACTATAGTTATCAAAGAGTGTGGTGCTAGCACAAAAACAGACACATTGATCAATTAAACAGAGTATTGATCCCAGAATTAAACCCACACTTATATGGGCAATTCATCTATAACAAAAGAGGAAAGAATAGCAATGGGGAAATAAATATCCTCTTCAGTAAATGGTATGAGGAAAACTTGACAGTTACATGAAAAAGAATCAAACTGGACTACTCTCTTACACAATGCACAAAAGTAAATTCAAAATGGATTAAAAGCTTAAAGATAAGACCTGAAACCATAAAACATCTTGAGGTAAAGACAGGTAGCACTCTCTTCGACATTTGTAATATATTTTTGGATATGATTCCTTAGGCAGGGGCAACAAAAGCAAAAATAAACTATTTTTGTCAACTATATCAAACTAAAAAGCTTTGGCACAGTGAAGGAAACTATAAACAAAATGAAAGGCTACCTACTGAATTGGAGAATATATTTGCAAATGATACATCAAATAAGGGGTTAACATCAAAAATACACAAAGAAATAATACAGCTCAATGTCAAAAGAAAATCAAACATCCCAATTTATAAATGGGAAGAGGGGAGTTCTCAGTAGGTTAAAGATTCAGTGCTGTTCCTGCTGTGGCTCAGGTCACTGCTGTGACGCAGGTTTGATCCCTGGCCCAGGAACCTCTGCATGCCAGAATCATGGGTAAAAATATATATTTATTCAAGTAAAAAATAAAAATCAGAAGAGGACCTAATAGACATTTTTATAAGGAAGACAAGCAGATGGTCAACAGGCACCTGCAAATATGCTTAATATCACTAATCAGGGATATGCAAATCAAAACCATCTTGAGATACCCCCTCACACCTGTCAGAAGGGCTATTATTCAAAATAAAACAAATATGAATTGCCAGTGAGTATGTGAAGAAAAGGGAACCCTTATACACTGATGATGGGGATGTAAAATGGTAATGCCAATTTGAAAACAGTATGCAGATTCCTCCAAAAATTAAAAATAGGACTACCACGTGATCTAGCATTTTCATTCGTTGACATTTACCCAAAGAAGAGAAATGCTAATTAGAATAGATATGTTCACCCCTTTGTTCACTGAAGCATTATATAAAATAGTCAAGATATAGAAGGTGCTAAAGCAGCCATCAATAGATAAATGGATAAATACAATATAAATTGAAAAATTACACATAAAAATAATGAAATTTCACCATTTGTGACAACATGGATGTACTTGGAAGGTACTATGCTAAGTGAAATAAGTCAGATAGAGAAAGACAATTCTATATGATATCACTTATGCCATGAAATAAAAAAACAAAACATAACAAAACAGAAACAGAGTTATAAATATAGAGGACAAACATAATTGTCAGAGTGGTTGGGGGTGGGGGAGAACAAAGATAGGTGAGGGAGAGTAAGAATAAAATGCAGATGTAAAATAAATGAGTAACAGTTATGAAATGTACACTATAGGAAATATAGTCTATAACTATGTAATATCTTTGTATAGTTACATATTGTAACCAGAGTTCTCCAGGTGAACAGTTTGAAATGTATAGAAATACCAAATAATTGCCTTGTGTACCAGGAACTAGCACAGAGTTTTAAGTAAAGTCTACTTCAAAAACAATCAAAAGACAAAAAATAAACTCATAGAAAAAAATGATCAGATTGGTGGTTACCAAAGGCATGGGTTGGGAGAGAATGGAAATTGGATGAAGGCAGTCAAAAGGTGCAAACTTCCAGTTATAAGATAAAAAAGTACTAGGGACACCATGCACAACATAATAAATATAAATATCATTGAAATGTTATATATGAGAGTTGTTAAGAAATAAACCCTAATAGTCTCAACACAAGAAAAAAAATTCAATTTCTTTACTTTTGTTTCTATATGAATAATGTATGTTCACTAAACTTACTGTGATCATGTCATACTATACATAAATCGAATCATTATGCTGTACACAAACTTACACAGTGCTGTATGTCAATTATATGTCAATAAAACTAGAAGAAAAACAATTGCATAAGAATATTATGTCCAGGAGTTCCTGTTGTGGCACAGTGGTTAACAAATCCGATTAGGAACCATGAGGTTGTGGGTTTGATCCCTGGCCTTGCTCAGTGGGTTGAGGATCCAGCATTGCCATGAGCTGTGGTGTAGGTCACAGATGCGGCTTGGATCCTGTGTTGCTGTGGCTCTGGCTTAGGCTGGCAGCTACAGCTCCAATTAGACCCCTAGCCTGGGAACCTCCATATGCCATGGGAGCAGCCGTAGAAAAGGCAAAAAGACAAAAAAAAAAGAATATTATGTCCAGGACCCTGTCTTTAAACTATATTTTCATGCACCAGAATGCAATCTGTACTCATATTATCTGTAAAGTACCTGAAAAAAAGTTAATAAGTTTAAAATATGATATCTCTTGAATATCCAAAAGTTTATTGAGAAAACTTCATCCATTTTTATTAAATTAAAAAACTATTAAAGTAATAGTAATTTCAAATTTATCACAAATAAATTGTAAACTGAATATTACAAATAATTTTACAAAAAATTAAAAATTTGGAAAACACTATATTAAAGACAATGTAAAATCACAAATCTGATATTCAATTGTTTTTTTTCACTTGCATACTTGGAATAAACACAACTTAGCCATGATGTATTATCCTTTAAAATACTTCTGGGTTTTTTTTGGCTAATATTTGGTTATGGACTTTTCCCTTTATGATCCAGAAGGAAACAATTCTGTGATTTTCTGTCTTTGGGGAGGTTGAATTTGTAAATTTTTTGATGAATTTTGTGCTTTTGGCCTTATCAATTAATTGTGAATTCATAATTATAATAAAAAATACAATGTCTCTGAAAACACTGGACTGATCTGACTAGAAGTCAATTCCAAAGCTCTCCTGGTGTGAACCAACTGCTATTGGAAGTGCATCAAAAGTCATCTCTTAATAATTAGCGATTTTGAGCATCTTTTCATGTGCTTTTTGGTCATCTGCCTGTCTTCTTTAGAGAAATGTCTATTTAGATCTTCAAATCTTTTCATTAGGTTGGTTGTTTTGACATAGAGCTACACGAGATGTTATATAGTTTGAAGAGTAATCTCTTGTCAATCACTTTATTTACAAAGAGATTCTCCAGTTCTATGGGACGTCTTTTTGTTGTGTTTGTTTGTTCTTATGGTTTCCTTTGCTGTACAAAGCTTTTAAATTTAATTAGGTCCCATTTGCTTATTTTTGCTTTTAGTTTCATTACTCTAGGATACAGATCCAGAAATATACTGCTATGATTTATGTCAAAGAGTCTTCTTCCAGAGTTTCCGTTGTGGCTCAGTGGTTAACGAATCTGACTAGGAACAATGAGGGTGCAGGTTCAATCCCTGGCCTTGCTCAGTAGGTTAAAGATCCGGTGTTGCCGTGAGCTGTGGGGTAGCTTGCAGATGCAGTTTGGATCCCGCATTGCTGTGGCTCTGGTGTAGGCCGGTGGCTACACCTCCGATTAGACCCCTGGCCTGGGAACCTCCATATGCCATGGGAGAGGCCCTAGAAATGGCAAAAGATAAAAAAAAAAAAAAGAGTGTTCTTCCCATGTTTTCCTCTAAGAGTTTTATAGTATCTAGCCTTATGTTTAGGTCTTTAATCGATTTTATTTTTTGTGTACATTGCTGGAGAAAATTCTAATTTCATTCTAGAGGTAGCTGTCCAATTTTCCAAGAACCACTTATTGAAGATATTGTCTTTTCTCCATTGTATATTCTTGCCTTCTTTGTCATAGATTAGTTGACCATAGGTATGGGGTTTTGCCCTGGGTTCTCTATCCTTTTCCATTGATCTATATTTCTGGTTTTTTTTTGCCAGAAATACACTGTTTTGATGACTGGCTTTGTAGTATAGGCTGAAGTCAGGGAGCCTGATTCCTTCAGTTCTAGTTTTCTTTTTCAATATTGCTTTGGCTATTTGGGTTCTTTTGTGTTTCCATACAAATCTTAATTTCTTTTTTGTTCTAATTCTGTGAAGAATGCCATTTCATAATCTGATAGGGATCACATTGAATATGTAGATTTTATTAACATAAGAATGGTTAAAGAAGATGTGGTACATATATACAATGAAATATTGGCCTTAAAAAAGAACAATATCCTGTCATTTGTAATAAGATGATGGTCCTTGAGATTATCATACTAAGTTAAATAAGTCAGAGAAAGACAAATATCACATGATATCATTAAATGTGGAATCAAATAAAAATGTTACAAAAGGAATTATTTACAAAACACAAATCACAAATTTTGAAATCAAACTTACATAGTTACTATAGGGGAAACCATGATGGGGGATAAATTAGAAGGATGGGAATAAATATACATACCACTGTTTGTAAAAAATAGATAACTAAGAAGGACCTATTGTATAGCACAGGGAAATCTTAATATTTTGCAATAAGCTATATGAGAAAAAATAATGAATACATGTATATGTATAACTGATTCACTTTGCTGTACACCTAAAACTAATACAATATTGTAAGTTAACTGCATTCTAATATTTTTTAAAGTCATCTCCCTCTCTTCAGTTTTGTCTTCCTTCCAGAGATACTGAACTCAAGAGAAGTCTTATAAAAATCCTTCTTACTATTCTAGCCCAATAAACAAAATTGTCAATAATAATAAAGCCAACATGTGTTTTTGAGAGATAATATTATTTTCTATATATAGAGCTCTTAAAACTGTGCCTGGAACATAGTAACTACTGAATTGCTATGATGAATGATTATTATATTACAAAATTACCTATCAAAGAGCCTATCTTTAAGATAAGAGTTAAAAACCAATAAATATGCCAAGAATATCCCCTCAAAGCTAGAAGTTCAAGGTTCTCATTCAATACTACCTTTTTTTTGAAAACATATAATAATTAACTTTGTTTATTCTGTGAAGCCCTGAAGCATGCTAAAGATTGTAGTTCTGATTTATTAACAGTTTTATATTCTACTGACTCAAAAGAGAAAATCTGCATTAATTCAAATTCATACTAATTATACTAAATGTAGTAAAGAAAGGCAAGCTCCAATTACATAACTATTGATTTGTGTATAACAAATTACTCAAAAATCTAAAGTTGGTTAAAGTATCTATTTTACTTTGTTTACAATTTTGTGGATCAGGAATCAGAGAGGGCTCAACTGGACAGCTTGTTTCTAATTCATGTGTCATCAAGTGGCATGGCTAGGGCTAGATGATCCACTTCTGAGGTGGCTTCTTCCCTCACTTGGTTGGTCTCTCTGTGTACATTAGCCTCTTTCTCTTTCTCTATAATAAAGAGGATATTTTATCCTTTAAAGCCACTCCAACTTGATCCATGTTTCCAATTTCATGGTTAGGGTTCTGGCAACAATTTTTTCTCTTTCTTTTTTCCGCATTCTGAGGTCTGGGTTCTGCCCTTCTTTTCCATAAGAAAGAGACCACATTCACAATGAAATAAGATTTTCAGCCTATTTCCTGCCTAAAGAAGTTGAAGTGCTCAAGACTTCTTTGCATTTTATATTATCTCTATTCATTTCAATCCAAGATAATATGTCCTTAAGACTTTATGAACTTGATTTTAATCTATTCCATTATATGAAAATCATATTGACATTTCTTTCCAAGACAGGTCCTACTCTATCTTGGCTTAAAAGTCAAGTTGCTGTGCATTATTTCCCTTACTATTCTTACAATTATTTTTGTCTAGCTGAAAGGGTCAATGTGGCATGCCCTTAAGATTCTTAGAGGCACTCTTGTAGCAGAAGGGATCTGAGAATAGTCTTGTAAGATTCTTAGAAGCCCTAATATGCATGACCTTAAATCTTTCTAAAATATCAACATAGAATCTTGGAGCCATTCCATTGTAAAATTGACCCTGAAGTCTGCTTTATTGGTACAAAACTGGATTTGATTGACCACTTCTTGAGACTACATCTCACCTTGGGAATCTTTAGCCAAAAGGTGCTGAAGGTGAACACTGGTTTTATTTCTTTTTTTTTTGTTGTTGTTGCAATTTCTTGGGCCGCTACCGCGGCACATGGAGGTTCCCAGGCTAGGGGTCGAATCGGAGCTGCAGCCACAAGCCTACGCCAGAGCCACAGCAACGCGGGATCCAAGCCGCGTCTGCAACCTACACCACAGCTCAGGGCAACGCCGGATCGTTAACCCACTGAGCAAGGGCAGGGACCGAACCCGCAACCTCATGGTTCCTAGTCGGATTCGTTAACCACTGCGCCACGATGGGAACTCCTGGTTTTATTTCTGAAATGAGAAAGTCATGGGTCCTTTATATATCTTCTAAATTCTGCTTAAAAATCTGAGCAGTTATTTTTAAAATTAATTTTTCTTCACTATTTTATCATAGCTATCTTGAAGATAAAATTGGAACATTCTAGATATTGCTTGAAAAATTTCCTATCCAGAACAAAAGTTTATTAGGTACCCTTCTTTTTCCATATTACTATAGGTGACAGTATTGCCAAATATTCTATCTAATATATGAAGTCCCTTTTTATCCAATATCCAATAAAATTTCCTTACTGACCTTCAAAATAATCATCAACAGTATCCTCAAAGTGCTTCCAATTTTGTACTAACAAACTCTAAGCAATGCAACTTGTTTTAAGTTTTCTTATAGAATCAGAACAATTTCAAATATCAAATTCTCTTCCAGTTATCAAACTCATTAAAATTATTCCAAAATTTAGTGACTTAATATAACTATGTGATTTTGCTCATAATTTTATGACTCAGGATTTAGGAATGATTTTTGATGACTAGTTTATCTCTGATCCAAATACCATTGGGTAGTGTAGCTAAGACTAGAGGATCAATTTTTTTTAAAGATTTTTTTTTAACTCATCTATTTAGTGTCTTGATGTTCCTTAGCTTCTGCATATGGACTGAGGTATTCCAATTTTTTACATGCTTGCTGATATATCTGACTACAAGCTTTTCTAGAGGTCCAGGCTAAGTTGTAAAACTTCTTGTGATCCAGCCACACTGTCAGTTCTATTGACTCCATTGGTCAAGAAAGTTACTAAGGTCAGCCTACATTCAAAGATGGAAAAAAAACTCAATCTTTTTTCTTTTTTTTTTTTGTCTTTTATCTTTTTAGGGCCACGGCTTATGAAGGTTCCCAGGCTAAGCGTCGAGTCAGATCTGTAGCTTCCGCCACAGCCACAGCAATGGCAGGATCTGAGCAGTGTCTGTGACTTATGCCCCAGCTCACAGAAGAACCAGAATATTAACCCACTGATCAAGGCCAGGGATCGAACTTGCAACCTCATGGATACTAGTCAGGTTCGTTAACCACTGAGCCACAACAAGAACTCCAAAACTCTATCTTTCAATGGAAGAATAGCATATATTTTCAAAAAAGGTAGTTAATCATGGTCATGAGAGAAGCTAACAAAAGTTGCTGGAATCACAAAACCTTAAATTTATTACATAATCATACAACAAACACATAACTTATGGCTTAGATGATGCAAGCATGGATTTTATAATAGTTAATTTGCAACAACTTTATCTGAGTAATTTGAATACTCTGAATTAACCGAATCATATAGATATGTTGTTTGCTTGATATATAATAAAAAGAAGTGGGAAATAATTCCTAGTAAAACTCTGGACAGTCATATTACAAAAGATATCCTTTAGAAACTGCTTGCCCTTGGAAATTTTAACCCTTTTTATCTCTTGAAATCAAGAGAAGACTCCACTAAGAATAGATCCATCCTCTCTAAAATGTGAACTAGTATACAGTTCTGGAAAGAGCCTGGCTACAAGACTAAAAGGTCAATTCACTTAAGAAATCTGGATCTCAAGTGTATTGGGTTAAGGATCAAGTAAAGAAGCAACTTCTTTTACAAATGCAAAGAATTAATGACCACCGATTTTTTATTTGCCAAGTCTGATCTTCTCCTGGGAAGAGAACAGGACCTTGAACAAGTGCTAATCGGTCTATGCCCTCAAGGCAAGGTTGGCCTTTCAGTGGTTTGGAGTTTCACAAAACTAAGTTTCCCTGAGTACTTTAAAAATGAATCCATTTTCTAAAACTAAGCATTTTCTCAAAAATGTGGAAGTCCTTCACTTAATACTTATAAAATGTGGTATCAAGGGATAAGGCTATACATTTTTAGACTTTTCCTGTTACAGTAAGGGAAAAGAAATTGCTCTGCTATTATTTCTATCTGAACGTCAGGGGCTTATATGGCAGTAAATGACCTGGTTTATTTGTAGAGGTTTGAAGTGGATATCTCCAATAAAAAAACCTATAAAATTCACTCTGCAAGCAATTTGGAGATGAGTATAAGTAAGGAAACAATGACCTGAAACCTGCAAGACTGTGATATTACTAATGAAAATAATAACTTGAGATCTTGGAAGTCATCTACTGTTTTACATTTCAATTTAGTACTGACAATGTTGTCTCTTTTTAGGTTTGGTCCATCCCTCAAAAGTTTATTATTTTGATTTTTCTGGATTGCTACCCAATTACTTGATGTTTACCTTTCCCAGACTTCATAAGTATCATTATTATTATCATCATCACCATCCAATGAAATCAGACCATAAATATTTCAACTATTGGCAGCAGCAGTTAAAATTTAACTGTTTTAACTACTACCATTTATGGAAGATATGCTGTGAAGCCTGTTTTATAGTAAATAACTTGTACACATATTTTACACTTATAAAAACTTTGTAAGGTATTATTATATAGAACAAAGAAAAAAAAAACCCAAAAGTTATTAACTCAAGCATTTATTAAGAATGGTGCAATATGGGGAACAGCTTAAAATTAGTGTTCTGCAGAGAGCAAGTCGCTGAAATAGTTTACAGAGCTGATTGGAAAGAGTCACTCAAAGATTAACTTTGTTCTAAGAACGTTCACTATTCAGAATCTTAGAAAGTGGAGGAAAAATTAGTTATGTTAATCATGTAGGAATAGGAAGACTGGACCTTAGTTTAACATCCATTGGCTACTTACTTTACATTTAGGAATGAAAGATAAGGAGGAATATTTGTAAGCTAAGGTTCATGGGGTCTTAAGGTTCATGGCTAAGATTTGGTTTTTGGATTTTCTGTGTTGAAACTAACATAACATTGTAAATCAACCATACATTTCTAAAAAATAAAAAAAAATACATTTGCAAATGTTCAGAAAATGTTCAAATAATACTTATGAATTGGTTCTTACTTCTGTCTCATCTATACAATTTTGTCAGGGTTATAAGTTTGGCTAATGGGACACTGGCTAGCAATATTCTCAAAATTTTTAAATGAAATTGATCTATCAATGATTGAAGATTTTAGACATTTAGCCTCTATTATTTTGTTAGACAATTTAGAAACACAGAAAAGTATGGACTCCTCTGTTGAGGGATAACACACAATTAACTCATAATGATTTAGTCAATGATTACCCAGGAAGTAATTATGTATAATAAACAGGGAGAACACTGACCAATCTCCAGGCCTTTTGATGTAATAATAAAGCATATTTTAAAAATTGTCATTGATTGTCCTTGTCTGAGATTTTTAACATTTGGGAATAAAAATTAATTTATAGACAGTTTAGTACTAGTTTGTGTACTTGAACTTGAGTGTGCTTCTTTTAACCTGAGAAGCATACAATTATTGAAACATATTTATGTTAATATATTTAACTTTCACATAAAAAAACTATAAGGACTACATTTCTCTCAGTCTGTTGTGTTTATTTTTCTTTCAGCTTAGTAAAATTAGAATACATACAATAATTGAGGAGTTACTTAAAATTTGGAGGATAGCAAACTTAATCATTTTTATTATCTTTCCTTTTAAAAGGTAAAGAAGAAAATTTTCTTGTTAACCTGGTGACTATGCCACCAAACCCTAAGAGAGTTTTATACATAAAGGGCGTCTTAACAGTTATACTTGTAGGAGAGTAAAAATAATTTTCTCTCTACCCTCTATGGATCGTTAGCTGAGACTCCAGTAATAAAAGACAGATAAAAGAATAATAACAAGTTTATTAACATGTATACCATATATACATAGGAGATACTTGGGGAAAAATTATTAACTCAAAGAGGTAGTTTTAGAATTCAGAATTACATATTGTCCTAATAGGGAAAGGGCAGCTTATAGGTCTCTTAGGGGAAAGAGGAAAGATGAATGTGCCTTTAGAGAAATAAATGGAAGGTAGTTTGTAACAGTTTGTCTGGGTTTGGTGTTGACTCTAGTCTCCTCTCCTCTGAAAACAATCTTCCATGGTTGACAAAATTCCTGAGGAGAAGGTTTATGACAACTGACTTTCTTTTGGAGAACCTGTCATTTGAAAGGTAAGGGGAGTTCTGAGAAAGCCTCTCCGTATATTCACTGTTTCCAAGTTCCTACAACTGAATATAATATGTTAAATCAGTGTATTGTAGGGTAGCTTGTCCGGAACACCTACGGTCATAATTTTGGGTGACATAATTCTACTAAACTTCATATTCTTTTGAATTTGGGATTGAATGTAGGAAAGTAATATTCATGAAAACTTGAAAATAAGAAATAGATATTGGAAAGTCATAGCATTGGGAACAATGACTCTTAGGAACTTGGCTTTAAAAAAATAATAAATTTATGTTTTGTTGGAAGATAATAACTTGGTTGTTTTAAGGTAAAAAACCCCATAAAATCTAGTCTTTTATATATTATCCAATGATATTTTATAAGTAAAGATATTATAAACTTTTTTCTTATGGATAGATTAATTTTTCAAAGGATTAAAAAATTTAATGTATTTGTGATTTTTATATTAAAGTATATAATTAATCATACCTTCATAAATCATATTTTAGCTTTATCATGTAGATAATCTAAACATTAAACCAATGCATATTTATATAAAAATTTCCATGTCAATTGACTGGAATGTTTTCTTTAAGGAATATACAAACTGCATCTATTATCTTTTATTTTATTATATCCCTCTGTAATTACCACACTAAATATATTATCAAATACTTTTTATTAATTCCTTTAACAAAAGTTATCAATTCTTATTTCTTCCAGAGACACAGAAAAATCACATGATAGAAAATCACAGAGTCCCCAATTTTTATTGCTGTGAGCATATATTTTATATCAACTTTATAAATTTTAAGGTGGCAAAAAAGATAAATACACGTTTTATACATTATCAAAAGACATTTGTAGATTCTAAAATTTACAAAAATAGAGCAAATAAAATTTAGGCACTAAGGTTTATAATGCTTTATTTCAAAAATGTTCAGATACTCAATTTAATATTATCTAGTGTCTTAAATTTAATCAAAATGTGGAAATTATAATTAAAAATACATAAAATTCTTAATATCTGTAATATTCTAAGAGTTTACTTATAAGATTAACCTCTTTTAAAGACATCAGTTTTTAAAAGTTTATATAAAAAAAATTTTATATATTCAAAATCTTAAACTTTTGTCAAAATGATACATTTGACTTTCAAAAATCAATAATGAATTTATTAAAATTAAATGATAAGTTTAATCTTAGTATTACATACATTATAATACTAATATGAAAAAACTAAAAATTATAAGTTTACTAAAAAATACACTAAATCTACATAAATATTATAAAAATATTAAAAACATTAGAATAGAAAATATAAACTAAAAGAGGCTTAAGGATGTAAACATAAGACATGATGCAATCAAACTCCTAGAAGGGAACATAGGCAAAACATTCTCCAACATTAACCTTACAGATGTTTTCTCAGGTCAGTCTCCCAAGGCAACAGAAATAAAAGCAAAAATAAACCAATGGGACCTAACCAAATTGAAAAGTGTTGCACAGCAAAGGAAACTATAAAAACAACAAAAAGATAGCTTACAGAATGGGAGAAAATAGTTTCAAATGATGCAACTGACAAGGGCTTAATATCTAAAATATACAAACAACTTATACAACTCAGCAGCAAAAAAACAAACAAACTGAATGAAAAATGGGCAAAAGACCTGAATAGACATTTCTCCAAAGATGATATACAGATGGCCAACAAGCACATGAAAAAATGCTCAACATCACTTATTATTAGAGAAATGCGAGTAAAACTACTATGAGGTACCACCTCACACAAGTTAGAATGGCCATCATTAGTAAGTCCACAAATAACAAATGCTGGAGAGGGTGTGAAGAAAAGGGCACCCTCCTACACTGTTGTTGGGAATATAGGCAGGTACAACCACTATGGAAAACAGTATGGAAGCACCTTAGAAAACTAATATAGACCTAACATATGTCACAGCAATCCTACTCCAGGGCATCTATCTGGACAAAACCTTCCTTGAAAAAGACACATGCACACCTATGTTCATTGCAGCACTATTCACAATAGCCAGGACATGGAAACAATCTAAATGTCCATCAACGGATGAATGGATTAAGAAGATGTGGTATATATACACAATGGAATACTACTCAGCCATACAAAAGAACAAAATAATGCCATTTGCAGCAAGATGGATGGAGCTAGAAACTCTCATACTGAGTGAAGTAAGTCAGAACAGGAAAAACAAATACCATGTGATATCATGTATATCTGGAATCTAATATATGGTACAAATGAAACTTTCCACAGGAAATAAAATCATGGACTTGGAGAACAGACTTGTGGTTGCCAAGGAGGAGGGCAAGGGAGTGGGATGCACTGGGAATCTTGGGTTAAAAGATGCAAACTATTGCCTTTGGAATGGATAAGTAATGAGATCCTGCTGTATAGCACTGGGAACTATGTCTAGTCACTTATGATGGAGCATGATAATGTGAAAAAAAGAATGTTATGTATGTATGTGTGAATGGGTCACTTTGCTGTACAATAGAAAATTGATGGAATAATGTAAACCAGCTACAATGGAAAAAATAAAAATCATTAAAAGCAGAAAAATATCTGAAAGCAGAAAAAAAGAGAATACTAGGTTGACATTAATTTTGCCTAATAAATTATAGGAGATAATAATCTTAAATCAATATAATTAAATAAATATATTTTTCCAAAGAATCATACTTTTATCAGGAATAGTACACAAACATTTTATTAATAAATATATAGGTGTACATAAACTAGACTGCAGTAATTCTGTAGATCATATTAATAAGTTCTCTTCTTGCTTAGAAAGAGCTCTTTTGTCAACTAGTGACTGGTGCACAAGGCATCTACTCATTTACACACTCAGGTAAATAATTTTTTATCATATACAACCTTTTTAAGCAAAATAAATGCAGCACAATGCATTTGCTTTAATTCCTTAAGGAACTCCTAAAAGTTGATGTAGACTAGATATTCTTAGATTTCACCAATAATAACAAAATAAAAATTTGATTAATTAATATTGAATGATCCAGAGAGAAGGAAAACAGAATAGAAGAGGAAATACACACACACACACAAATATTAACAGGGAGCTTAGATAAAGATGGAATTACCATTGTTTAAAGCTAATTATATTCCTTCTACAAGAAGCAGAATGATTACATGCATATCTCTGCTACTAAAACCTATACACACACACACACACACACACACACACACACACAAACTCACTGAGAAGAGGGTTATTACAGCTTAAGTAATCTCTTAAGTTATCTATCTTTTAGATAGGTCTGGCTATGCAATCTTCATCAACATATTAAATGAATGCATATTTATATTAATATTCTCATGTCAACAATATGAAATGCAAGTTTCTAATATTTTCATCCTAAGACCCCCCTCATTTGAACAAATTTGTTTATATTAAAAGTTCCTCAACATGGACAACCTATACAAATATAGCACCAGCTTGCTGTGGGCTTTCCAACTGATAGCTGTCTATTGCCTTATTTATGAAAATAAAAGTAAGCTTCCCCTAATCAACCAAGCATATTTTTGCCTCACCTTAAAGGACATAGCAATAACAAAAGCAAGACAGTTCTTACCCAAGAATGATGATGGTGATGATGATTATATAGGCTTGAGCAGGACTGTAACACAAAAGAGCAGAGTACTAGCCAGGGGAAGAACTTGCCCAGATTTCCAGCCATAAAAGCCCTTAATAATAGAGCTAACAAAGGGTATTTGATATGTCCTATCCTTATCGTTATTTCCCAAGTACTAAATCTGTGGAATGAGAAAAACCAAACCAAATCAGTTAGTTTAGGCCTTTATTACCTTTATACATGTATTAGTAACTGGGTCACCATGCCATACAGTAGAAAATTGACAGAATACTGTAAACCAGCTATAATGGAAAAAATAAAAATCATTATACAAATTAAAAAATATATAAAAAATTTTGCAATGTGTAACAGTGTAAGATGATAATGTGAAGATGTTTATAGTTCACTGGGAATAGCCAAGTTTTGTTTTGAGAATTATTAACTCTTCAAAATTTCAGAAAGTATCTGGAAACTGAGGTTTTGTTAATTGTGGAACAAGATGCACAGAATGAAGGACTTAGTTTACTAGGCATTGATTGGTCAACTTGTATTTAACATTACTAGGCATTGATTGGTCAACTTGTATTTAAGATGGGAGTGGAGAGAAGAATTTCGAAGCTAAGATCTTATAAGCATCAGTGGAAAATGTTTCAGGCTCAGCATCTTTCACACTACTATTTGCATCTTAAAGATAAGGAATATAAGTCTAGAATGATAAAGCAGCTCTTTCATAGTAAGATATGGAGCTAGTGGCTAAACTGTTCTCAGCAGAACTCTACAATAATTTAATTTGGTTGTATTTGCGATTTGCACTTCTTTTCCAAAAACCGATTACTAAACGGAGGTGAGTTGCACCAAAGATGATGTCTTCTGTGAGTTAAGAAATGACTACCTCTGATAATTTTGACATTCTGAGATCACTAAAATCTTTATTTCTTAATGGTTTAACAAGTGAAAACAAACAAATAAATGTTTCCACTTTTAACATAGTTACTTGAGGAATGAACAATATTTATCATATTAATATTGAAGTAATATGATACCATCTTTTCGTGACTGAAATTTTTGAACCCCTTTTTTAAGGTTGGTTAAAAAATTTTCATATTTCCATCAGAAAAGGATATTTTTTAAAATAATTCATATTAAACAATAAAGAAATCATAAAGTATAAAGTGTCATTTTTTTTCCTTCGTGTTTGCATTTTAGAATAGGGCAATATATTATATTACGGGAGTAACTACAATGTATACAGCTAGAGAACAGTGAACAGGAAAAAAATGAATTAGTTGAGAAAGGTTAGAACATTTTGTCTTCTCAAAATCAAGCCCTATAATTTTCAGACTAACCTGTCAATCATTAAATATGTGGCTGAGAATCAAATGGGAAAATAAGACACACATTAAATCCATAGTAAGAGTTATAGGATTTCCCCAGTCCCTAGAGTTATTTTCCACTGTTATTTCCCCATTAGAGTTTGCTCCCAATTTATGTATCTCTTTTCTAAAGTTTACATGGCATCTTTCTGTTCTAAGATATCTTTTGAAGAAGAAGACAAACTTGGCTTTTCAAAGAATAAGTGTCAGTTCTGATAATAGGAGGCATTTTCATTCTAAAGTAACTTATGTGCAGGGTTTGTGTTTGTGCTTGCTTTTTATGTGTGCATTTGCTTCTATTTGTTCTTGCTGGTTTTAGTTTGGTTTTTGTCAGCAAACCAGCACCCACCTGAAAGAAATACTAAAATAATGAGAAATACATCTAGTGAACTACATTAACTTCTGTGAATAAACTAGACATTTACCTACTAGTAGCATATTCATTTTATTTGCTTTAAGATCCCTCTTCTCTAGGCCCAACATTCTAAAACTAAACTACCATAAACTGCACACAAACTTTTTCCCATCTAAGAGTCACCTTAAATTACTACAGCCTACATCCTAAAACCCTATAAACATCCTTTTATTTCCTTTATTTGAGGCAGCATTAAGGCTCCCTTATGTGTTAAGGTGTATAATCCCTTACTGTAAAAAGTCTACTACACTTCGTTTGACCTGCATTTTCAGGTTGGTTGTTTGTGGTGAGTCCACAATCAGCAATAACTAAACTAAAACTGAACTCAAACCCTTTTTGCTTACCATCTTCAAAATCAATATTTCTACCCAATTCACCAAATATTTGAAAAAAATCTATATGTATAATATATCCCCTTTTCTGTTTCTTTTGTGTCAGAATGGATTTATTGATCATTTCTTGTCTTCCTACTTTCACATAATTCAGTTATCATAATCAATGCAAGTGTGCATTAATAAAATAGGATCACTCCTGATCTCACTGTAATAGTTCTGAACTTGTGTCAATGACACCCATTTCATCCCCCTGCCCCTTTTCATAATAATATATTCATTACATCTCATATTGTTACTAAATGATTTACCACTACTTAAAATAAATTTCTCTTTCACCAGGGACAATAGTATTTTAATAAGTACTGAGCAATTCATCTTTATTTCCTACAACCATGCTCTCCAACTTGTATGTGTTTTGTTTTGTTTAGTGAATCCAATAGACGCTTTCTTTGTTCTCAGTCTGCAGGATGGAATCTGAACTTCATTTAAAACTGAATTTAAAAGTATTTTTTGCAGTTCCCATAGTGGCTCAGGGGTAATGAACCCGACTAGTATTCATGAGGATGTGGTTTCAATCCCTGGCCTTGCTCAGTAGGTTAATGTTCCCAAGTTGCTATGAGCTGCGGTATAGGTCGCAGACATGGCTTGGAACCTGCGTTGCTGTGGCTGTAGCATAGGCCAGCAGCTATTGCTCCAATGTGACCCCTAGCCTGGGAATTCCATATGCCTCAGGTGTGGCCCTAAAAAGACAAAAAAAAATGTAGTTTCTAAAAGAGGTACATCTTAAATATGAAGATAAAGAACATTGGAAGATAAAATTTCAGAGAAAGATGGACTTTACAACCAATCTTTTAATCTGTTGATCAAAAGAAAGTTGGTGCTCCTGCACTAATATCAGACAAGATATACTTTAAGACAAGAAACATTACTAGAGATATAGAGGGACATTTCATATTACTGAAATCAATCTACAGGATTATACAGTAATTTTAAACATGTATGCAAAATATATAAAAAATGGTAAAACTCAAAAGATAAGTGGGAAATAGACATAATCATAATAAGATTTTAACAAATCTCTCTCAGTAATTGACAGTATAATCAATCAGGAAAAAGAAGTCAGTACAAATACAGATAATTAAACAACCTGAATAGCACATTTGACCTAAATAACTGGAGATCACTATATCTAATATGTACCCAATACATGTATGATTCAAATATACAAAAATATTTTTTTATAAAAATCAACTATATGATGGTCACAAAGCAGCAATAAATTTCAAAAGGCTGAAAAACTCAAAATGTCAAAAATGCATATATTTTATGAAACAAATCATAAATTCATGTATTTTATGAGATAAATTATAACTTTGTATCTTCCTGATGAATTTATATTTTACATCATGAAGTGACTATTTTCTATGTTAATCTTTTTGTCCATTTATTTATTTATTCATATACTTATTTATTATATTTTTTATAGCCACACCTGTAGCATATGGAAGTTCCTGGGCTAGGAGTCAAATTGGAGCTACAGCTTCTGGCCTATGCCACAGCCACAGCAACACTGGATCCAAGCTGCATTTGTGGCCTATGCTGCAGCTTGTGGCAACATCAATGGATCCTTAATGCACTGAGCGAGGCCAGGGATTGAACCCACATCCTCATGGACACTATGTTGGGTTCTTTAACCCGCTATGCCACAATAGGAACTCCATGTTTTTCTATTTGAAGCCTATTTTTGTACATAAGACAGTCAGAGAAGACTTTTTCATTATCTCACAGATACAAGAAAAAAATTAATAACATATATTCAACTATATCTCAGCAAAAGATATTTTGAAATCTTAATCCATAAAACCTGTGAGTATAACCTTATGTAGAAATAGTCTTCCAGATGTGATCACATTAAGATGAGGTAATACTGGAATAGGGTGGGCCCTATTCCAGTATGACTGGTATCCTTATGTAATAAGAGAAGACCGAGATACACAAGAAAAATACCATGTGATGACTGATGTAAAGACTGGAGTGATGCAACCATAAACCAAGGATCACTACTACAATCTAGGAAAAGGCAAGAATAGATCCTTCCTATAATTAATACAATATATAATATTGTACTAAAAATGTATTAGGTATTCCAAATTATACTATAAATTCCAAATTATGAAAAGGAAAGAAAAGAAGGATCTCAGAAATGAGGTATTAAATCATGCCACCAGCCACAATTCGGCAATTCTACTTTCCTCCCAAAGTCATTGCTTTCTTTCCTGCTACTGAATTTTTGCCATCACTATAAAAAGATGTCTTAGTAACCCATTTTTATTTTTAAAATTAAAAAAATGTATGTTGATATCATCTCACCCACTGTTACATTATTTTTCTTCACATTATAGAAAATTTTTTTCATCTTTTTTGTTGTTTTAATGGCCACACCTATGGCATGAGGAAGTTCCCAGGCTAGGGGTAAAATAGGAGCTGTTGCTGCTGGCCTCCACCACAGCCACAGCAACGCAGGATCCAAGTTGTATTTGCAAACCACACCACAGTGCATGGGAACGCCAGATCCTTAAACCACTGAGCAAGGCCAGGGACTGAACACACATTCTTATGAACACTAGTTGGGTTTGTTACCACTGAACCACTATGGGACTCCACAAAATTGTTTTTTACGAAGTGTCTTAATTTTTTATAACCTCTCTTCTTTCATCTTCTATTAAAGAAACTGTTAAGGCTTTCATTCTTAACAATCTGCCAAGACTGTTCCTGTTAACACCACCAAGGACCACAATATTACTAAATACATTACTCAAATCTTCATTTTCATCTTATACTCTATCCTAATCTCCAGCTTTCCCTTTTATATTTACTGTTCTCAGTCTCATTAGCAATTTCCTTCTCTTATCCCTAGCTTCTGTTGACTCGCCTAAGAAAACAGTCATGTTCTGCTTGGCTCCATTAAACTCACTAGTTGGTTCTCATCAAGTCTTCTGGATTTAATTGGCATGTTAACATACATATATCTCTAGCTCTGACTTTTCTCCTGAATTCCATACTCGTATAAACATTAAAGGACTTTATACTAGGGAATGATGGGATACCTACATTTTTATGAAAAATAAATCATTATTTTGGTAGTGTGGCTGATTAACTGGAAAGTTCTTCAGGGAGGTAAAGCAATAAGTGTGCGGTTCACTGTGAAACTGAAGGACAAGTTTAACTGCTAATTCTCAAAAATCTGCAAGCTTTACTAGGAAGGGAGGTTTCATGAATGAGGGAAAAGTCCAGATGACAATAAAATCTCTTCCTGGTGACTTGTTTAATGTTTCCAGTTACCATATAAAAAAGAATAATATCTCTGGGCAGCAGTATAATGAATTTGATTTGACACAGATGGTGTTCAAGTGACCACAGGCATTTTTAAAGGATATACTCAATACACAGAGTTTAGAGCCTACAATTAATAAAGACTGGATCATCTAGGTCTTGATTATGTATTGAAGTTTTATGCTTTATTTCTTGGGCATTTTATTAAAATGAGAAATAAGTAGGCTACAAAGGAAACAGAAAAAAAGTATTTACAAAGTAATTTTAAGAAAACTAGGAATGAATATTCAAATAGAACATACTATTAAATACTATGACATGTCCATAAATGGTTTGAATAAGAAGTCATAATTATTACATGACTTATTACAAAGAAAAAATTTGAAGAGTTGCATTAGGCTTGGATAACATAAACAAAAAAAAAAACACAAGCTGCTCTATTGTCATTGTTTTCACCTGCCAAACTCTTATTTCAACCAACAAAGGTAAGAGTAGTAATGCTGGCATTAGAACCATTTAGATACTACTGTATCTCAGAGGACAGGGGGTTTCTTCATGAAACTTGAAGGTGGATTTGCTTGAGAATAAAAGGAAAAGGGAGGAAAATATTACTGATTAAGTACAGAATAATTTCCAAGTGGGAGTTGCGGGGAGCCGAAAAGATGCAGGAACTCGAAAAAAGGACCTTGCCTGAAGGCAGAAAAACCTGAAAGCAGGTTCCTAACCAAGGAAGGGAGCTCGCCTGAATGGTACAAGCCATAGGTGGGCTTCTGGTCAGGATAAAAGCCTGCCTGAATGGTACAAGCCATAGGTGGGCTTCTGGTCAGGATAAAAGCCTGCCTGAATGGTACAAGCCATAGGTGGGCTTCTGGTCAGGATAAAAGCCTGCCTGAATGGTACATGCTGAAGGTGGGCTTCTGGTCAGGATGAAAGCCTGCCTGTATGGTACAAGCCGAGGGCAGGCCTCAGGTTACACAGCTCTCATTTTGATGTTGATGGGGAACAATTGGGGCTTTCCTGGAAAACAATTTCCATGTTGGCGTGGGAGAACATGGATTGTTTCTCAGGTGACCTAGTCTTTCCTGTTGTTTTATTTGTTATTCAGTTTTTCCTCAGTCTTTCCTGATTATTTGCTTATTATTCTTATTGTCCATTATTATTTTCCTGTGGTGATTTGTGATTTAACAAAATTACAACAATATATAATAAGAATTTCATCCTGAAGGACTTTCCCCTATTTAACTCCAACTTGATTAAAACATGGTGTTTATCTACTAACCGGTTATACAGTAAACTTTAGAGTTAGGATTTTAATGAGGTTCATAGAAGTTAAACACATATTATTCTTGATCAAAAGACACCTAGCTATGAGTTATAGAAGCTTTTAAGTGATAGCTAGTTAAGTTGGTTTATGTTTTCTTACACTGTCTCCCTGCCATAATGCTTTAAAGATAAGCACCAGTCTAAAAACAAGATGTGTGAATGCAAAATTCTTGTGTCTGTGTCCTCTTCAACTTGGAGACTGGCTGGCCATGGGATGATTTGTACTGAGTCTCCTCCTTTTCACATGATGTACTGTACCTAATTGCCCTTAAATTGTACTCACTAAATTTAGTTAAGACAAAGGTGTTAGAACATGTTGTATAGCTGCTGTACCATGTAAAAGTTAACAGATATAGTTTTAACACTATGATGTAATCTGTAGTTAGAAACTGTCTATATAATCAGCCACTTATGCCAATAAAATTTGAGCAGTCCAGCGCCCTGAAAGAAGGGACAAAGAGGCTGTCGCCGCTGCAAAAGCCGACACTTGTCCATCTCCTTCAGGAAAAGTGTACACTCCCTGTCTGCCAGAGCTGGCCTCCGGCAGGGAGCAAACAAACAAACAAAAAAACTTTCCAAGAGCTTTCCATAGGAAGCAGAATATCTATTTAAAAGAGGCCCAGTTAAGTCATAAACCACAGTCAATCCTGAATAAAGAAGAGAGAGCCGTAAATAAAATAAATGCACAGCTTCTTTACAAGTAGTGCCATGTTTGCAACATAGTTTACTAGGTTGTCAGTATTAACATGTGTAAGAAATAATACATTCTAAAAGTATTCTATCTCTCTCTGAGAATACTCTATGAGAGAGAAAATACTTTTAGAATGTATGATTTAATCATTACTTTGATTTTTAAAAATTTTATTTATTTTTATATATCCCCAATACATACATTATTTTTTTTCTACTGTACAGCATGGTGACCCAGTTACACATACATGTATACATTCTTTTTTCTCACATTATCATGCTCGATCATAAGTTAGAATGTATTTTTTAATACAAGAATATATTATTCTAATACATTACTAGATAATGTAAATATACATTATTTCTTTTTGAATGCATTATTTAATACCTTAAAATGCATATAATACATTTTAGAATGTATTATATAATCTTATTTATAAGATTAAATAGCATCAACCATTTATGACTCAAATATTTTTAAAAATCCAATGAATAAACCTTTTCAATGATAAATTGATGGTTTGAAAAGCTTACTCATGAAAATCTATACAACATATTTTGATTATTTTACAACCTCATCTGAATTATTTGAGAAGTTATAGGGGAAAAATGTTGAACCATGGTTCTTATCTCTTACCACTAATTCTGAAAAACTTCTCAAAGTTATTACAGAGGCTTCTGTGAATAATAATTTGCACTTGTGCAAACATCAGGGTATTTCATAACATTTGACTTATTAATTGTGTAAATGGAACAATTAAATATATCATTTGGATATACTGTTATCCCTGAATATATTAAATTTCTAATGGCAATACAAAGATATCTCAAATTCTAAATTTATAATTAGTTGGAAAATAAATAATACAGCTATAAAGTTGCAGGAAATATATGTATTTTTTTCTATTTGAAAGTAAACTGCAGACATGATGCTCTATTACTCCCTAAATACTTAAAGTATATATAGTCTACAAACCAGAATGCTACCCTATATAACTACAGTACAAACATCAAAATCAGTTAATTGAAATTGACACTTTACTACCATCTAATCCATAAGCCTTATTCAAGTTTCAATAATTTCTTACGAAAGTGATACGATTCAGTATCATGTGTGTATTTTTTTGTATCTTTACTTCAATCTGGAATTTTCTCAAATCTTCCATTTATCCTTAAATGTTCTATAGAAAGTCCCCCAATTTTCACTTGTCTGACATTCCTTATGTGAAAAATCAGGCTATGAAACTTTGGTAGTAATATCACAGAAATAATGCTATGTTCTCATATATATTTTACTGGATTTCTCCTATTGATCTTGATGTTAATTTTGATCACTTGAGTAAGGTGATGCTACCTATTAAGTTTGCCATTGCAAAACTGCTTTCCCCTATTTTATCGAATATGTACTTCTTCAAGAGATACTTGGAGGCTATGTAATGTGTTAATCCTTGTCAAATATTTACACAGTAGTTTTAATATCCATCCACTAATTTTCCATGAATTATCACTCAGAAGTTTGAGAAATGCTGATTTTTAAATTTCCATTCTTCCTCCTATATTTATCGGCATTTCACAGAGGATAGAGCTTTCTTTTTTCCTAGTTTTTATGTGTTTGAATTCTATAAGTATTAGGCACACATATTTTATGCAATGGATTATAAGCATTAATATACTTATTTATTTTGTATTCAAATGGCGCTGATTTTGGCCAGTGGGAGTTCCTTCAAATGGCTTCTGTGTTCTTTAAATATTTCTCCATCCTAACATGGGCACTACCTTAATTTTCAGTACAACAATGTTCTAGTTTTATCTTGTATCTTTGCCCAAGCCCTAGAATCAGCCATCTCTCCAAGGAGCCCTAAAACCTTATAGTGAATAATAGTATTTAGAATCTCAAATCTGTGCCTTTGGTTTATGCTCTGTGCTATTGCAGTGTTACTTATCCTAGGTCTTCCTAGTGGACAGAGGTGGTGTATATACATTTATTACTATTTTTCATTTATGTCAACATATACTTACACTAAAAATCATTTCTATAGTTATCTATATATACATAATTCAGATATATATGTTTGTGAATATAGGTGTGTGTGTGTATATGTATAAGCCCCTCTGCACATCCTTTTGACACAGGCCCCTCAAACCCTTTTGGATTTTTCATCCTGAGTTGAAAGAGAGAGCTTATTTGTGTCCTGGATCTCAAGAACATTTAGATAGAAATATGTCAAAGATGTAAAAGAGGTTCAAGATGTAAAAGAGGAAGAAAAAAGTAAGAAAGGGAAAAAAAAGGAAGGAAGCTTAACTTTTCATTTTCTGATACTGTTTGTGCTGCACACTGTATTACTTATATAAGCCAAATATAAAAATTGTCTGAATCAGTGTAATATATATATATTATTGCATCCAGATCCTCCCATTTCCACTGCAGCTCCAGGAAATAAACATTTAAAAAATAAAAATGAATAAAGTATTACTTACATAACATAGAAAGCAGTATCTTTCAGCATAATTCAACCTATATACTAACCATGCTTTCTTTTCTTAATAAACAGCTTCACACTTTCATAACATTTACCTTGAGATACTGAAAATTTTCTTTCTTGGCCTTGTATCCTATACTACATTTCTTTGTTTATATCCAGGTTTTTTTTTCTTTTTCCAGTTAATTGTTTCAAGGAAAAAACTTCATATTTTCTTTAATAAGGATGCTTAATTCTCAAATTTTCAAAAAACTTATTTGATTTCAATGTAATTTAAATACAATTGTGGATTATCTTAACCATCAAAGATTAAGAATAGCCTTTCATTAACAATACTATAAAAGCTGAACACTTTACATATTTATTTTCAATACCTGAAGTATCAAATATTATATTGTCACTCTTCTCTAAAAAAAATTGAGTCCTGTGAATTTTTTGTTTTAGAAAGCTGTATTTTATAATAAGAAGCTGTTAATTCCCATTATCAAATAAACATTAGGTGAGTTTCAGAATGTTTTTCTTGAATTACTGAATGATTTCCAAAGAACAGCAGCAGTTCAAAATAGCAGCAGAGCATATTGAAGGAAACATCACTATTATTTTAAAGATATTTACTATAGAGATGCCATAAAAAACCAATAAATATATGTAACGATATGTGTCATTTGTGATAATCCTATTATAATACACTACATAAAAGAAAAAACAAATGTCTTGAATAAAACATAAGTTTAAGCAAAAATTCTGACTAATTAGCATCTTAAATACATGTGCTAACAGATAAATATTTCTAGTTATTTTAACATGTCTGGATATTTTTCTTTTAAAAGAGATTTTCAAAAAATTTTCAAATTGTACACCTGTGAAGATTGTCATGCTAAAGTTTTAGTTTTGTTAAATAACTTATGGCAAATTTTAATGAACGTACACTATGATTTTTTAAAAAGCCCAAACTCTTCAGTTATGAAGTCTAATTAATACTTATAATATGTACTTAAATACACAATTTATATCTAATGACTATATACATTAAAGTAATATTAATAATTATAACACAGATATAAATATCCAATACATGAATCTCATAACAAATGACTAACTTTTCCCCAAGAATTGTATGCACTATTTACTTTCCTTTCAGTGAATCAGTTTAGATTTTTCTTTTATCTTTTGTTTCATTTCATTCACTACATAGTACCTAACTGTAGAAAAAAAGAAAATAAAGTTAATTAAGCAAAAAATCTAGTATCTCATTTCTCAAAGATATTTGTTATTAAAATTTTGGTACAGATTATATAAATAGATATAATTAATACAGGTAAAATTATTTATATATTTCCAGACCACTACAATAAAATGAATATCACAAAAAAGCAAGTCACAATTTTTTTTGCTTTTAGTGCATGTAAAAGTTATGTTTACACTACTCCTTGATTTATTAAATTTGCAATAGAATTATGTAAAAATATATATATATATTAGTTAAAAAACACATTATTGCTAAAGAATGCTAACTATCATTAGCATTTAACGAGTTTTAATATTTTTTAGTGGTTGAGGGTCATGCTTCCATGTTGATGCCTGCTGACTGATCAGGGTAAAGGTTGTCAAAAGTTTGACTGGCTGTGCAATTTCTTAAAATAAGACAAAATGAAGTTTTCCATGATGATTGACTCTTCCTTTCATGAATGATTTCTCTGCATCATACAATGCTGTTTGATAGAATTTACCATAGGGGAACTTCTTTCAAAACTGGAATTAATCCTCTCAAACCCTACTGCGGCTTTATTAACTAAGTGTATAAAATAGTCTTAAGTTCTTTATTGTCATTTTAACAATCTTCACAGCATTTTCATCAGGAGTAGCTTCCATCTCAAGAAACCATGTTCTTTTCTCATTGATAAGAAGAAACGCTTCATTTTTTCAAGTTTTATCATGAGATTGCAGCTATTCAGTCATATCTTCAGGATCCACTTCTAGTTCTAGTGCTTTTGCTATTTCCACATCTGCAGTTACGACCTACAGTATGTCTTGAACTCCTAAAATTCATCATAAGGGTTAGAATCAACTTATTTGGAACATCTGTTAATGTTAATATTTTGTCCCCCTCTCATGAATCACAAATGTTCTTAATGACATCTAGAATGCTGAATTCTTTCCAGAAGGTTTTCAGTTAATTTTGCTCCGATCCATCAGAGGAATCACTATCTATGACAGCTATAGCCTTACCAAATGTACTTCTTAAGTAACAAGACTTGAGAATCAAAACTACTCCTTGATGCATGTGCTTCACAACACATACTATGTTAGCAGGCATGAAAACAACATGAATTTCATTGTACATATCCATCAGAGCTTTTGGTTGACCAGATGCATTGTCAGTTGGCAGAAATATTTTAAGTAGCAGGTCTCAAACAGATGTGCTGTTATCCAGGTTTTGTGGTCCCATTTATAGAGCACAGGCAGAGAAAATTAGAATAATTATTAGGGCTCTAGGATTTTCAGAATGGTAAATATGCATTGCATCAACTTATTCATTAGCTACGTTAGCCCCTCACAAGACATTCATCCCATCATTTAAAGATTTGTAGCCAGACACTGACTTCTCCTCTATATCTATAGAAGTCCTAGATGGCATCATCTTCCAAAATAAGGCCTACTGGCTCTGTAAAAAAAGATATTGTTTAGTGTAGCCATTTTCATAAATTATCTGAGCTGGGCCTTCTGAAGAGCTTGCTGAAGCTTTTATATCAGCACTCACTGCTTTACCTTGCATTTTTATGTTGTAGAGATGGCTTCCATACAATTTTACAAATATTGTGTTTTTTATTTCTTTCTTACAAGTAGAGACAGATAAGATAGATAGATAGATAGATAGATAGATAGATAGATAGATAGATAGACAGACAGATGATAGATAGAAAGACAGACAGATGGATACCCTGTGTTTTATTTTATTTGATCACTGGTGATGTTCAATATTTATAATTATTTTGTGACAAATATTTTAAGAAGTAACTGTCTATGCTCTTTACTCATGTTTTTCTTTGAAATAATATTTTCCTGATTGATTTAGGTAAATTTATAATATATGAATGAAAAAGGCATTTGTCTATAAGCATAATAGTTATCAATTTTCCATTCATATTTAATGCCACTCTGTTTTTAAATAATATATTTAAGTTCATGAAGATAATTTGATCAATCATGAAAAATCAAGATGTCTACCAAATTTGTTTGTGGAATTTTAGTTTAATTTTACTTAATGTTCATACAAAATATTTTTTTCTTTTAATATTTTACCTACAATAATATATGTTGTCTCATGTTAAAATAGTTAACCTACTTTTATTTATATTTTCTTATTTTTCATAGCACCATACCTTTTTTTTTTTCTTTTTATGACTGAAACCATAGCATAAGGAAGTTCCTAGTTGGCCAGGGGTTGAATCCCAGCCACAGTTGCTACCTATTCCTCAGAATGCCAGATCCTTTAACCTACTGTGCCAGGCCAGGGATCAAACCCACGCCTCTGCAGCAACCTGAGCCACTACAGTTGGATTCTTAATCCACTGTGCCACATCAAGAACTTCATAGCACCTATAGTCTTAAGGGCTTTAAGGGCATAGCCTTTTGGAGCAAAGCAATCAATTTTTAAAAATTTTAATGTGTGATTTATTGATTTTAAACTGTATTTATCAATTCCATTCTTAGTTACTCTTACTGATACCAAATTTAGCCTTAATGTTGACAATGTATTTTATACTTCTCAGTTTATCTCCTCTCATTTTACCATTTTTAATTATTAATTTTGTCTTGATAAGATTTCCTTTAATTCTAGTTATTTTTCTTGGTTTATTATAAATTGTACATCTTTTTCTCCATCATTAATTATTGTACTATCACTGTCACTACTAGTAAGTATAAAAGTTATTTAATATATCATTTTAGATAACAGATTATTATTTATCAAAAACTTGTTCTACCTCACAGTCCAGCTAGTTTACAGAAGAAATATAATATTCTTTCACTCTCCTCTAACCAGTACTTTTATTCATGTGTGCTTTTGTTTTGTTTTGATCTATTTTAATAATTTTGAATGTAAATGAAAGTTATTTTCTTGCTTCATGTTTTGTCCTTTACAAATTCAGGGGATTCTGTTATCTGTAAACTTTACTAATTTCACTGGTGACTATTAATTTTGCAATAAAATATCTTCCTCAACCCACTAAAAAGTTTTTAGTTTTTACTTATTTCTCCCTTTATTGAAGTAATTCTTTAAATAAATATCTCGGAAAGGGCATATGGTAACTTTGTCCTTGCATTTCTAAAATTGTTCTTATTTTGTCACCACATATGTATTATGACCTGGCCAGGCATAAATTTCTTATTCAACCATGATGGTTGATTTTATGTGTCAATTTGACTAGACTGTGAGCTATCCACATATTTGGTCAAATATGATTCTGGATATTCTCTGTGAGAAACTTTGTAGATAAGATTAATATTTCAGTTGGTAGACTGAGTAAGCAGATTGCCTGCCCTGATGAGGTTAAGCCTTGCCCACTCTGTTGAGACTTGAATAGCACAAAAAGGCTGACCCTCTTCCAACAAATAAGACAGAATTCCTCCTGACTAACTGCTTTGAGCAGGGATATTGGTCTTCTCTAGCCATTGGAGTCAAATTGAAATCTCAGCTCTTCCTGGCTGTTGAGGCTGAATGCTTTCATTGGCACAGGATCTTACACTATCTCTTCTGCTTCTTAGGCCTATGGACTCAGTATGAAATTATATATAAATTCTCCCAAGTCTGTAGATCTATAGACTAGCCTCCATACTCATCTAAGTTACTTTCTTTCAATAAATCTCTTTAGGGAGTTCCCACTGTGGTGCAGCAGAAACAAATCTGACTAGTACCCATGAAGATGTGGGTTCAATGCCTGGCCTCGCTCAGTGGGTCAGGGATCTGGCATTGCTTTGAGCTGTTGCTTAGGTCACAGATGTACCTTGGATCCCAAGTTGTTGTGGCTGTGGTGCAGGCTGGCAGCTACGGCTCTGATTCAGCCCCTAGTTTGGAAACTTCTATATGCCATGGGTACAGATCTAAAAAAAAGGCAAAAAAATCCCCCCAAAACTCTTTATGTACAAATATAAATTATGTATATATTATATATATATAAATATTTGTGTATACTATAGAATATCATATATAATAGTATAACAAAACATAATTGGGTATAATATATAATGTTATAAATAACATTATAACATACATATAATGATATAATATTTTATATAAATATAAATGTTTCTGTTTTTCTAGGGAACCTTGATAAATAGGATAAACCATAATCTTTTTTTCCTCATACTCTGTAAAACTTTGTCTCAATTTATTTCTGAGATACAACACCTTAGAAGAAGAATCTCTTTCGAATCTAATTGACTTTATCCTTGTATATAACATGTAAACCCAGATCAAACTCACATGTTCAGTGATCTGGGTTTACATGGGGTAAAACTGAATTCTTGTAGGAATTTTTTTACCCTTGTTTAATAATATTTTAAAAATCAAACATATTTATAGTAAAAGAATTAATCCATTTTACCCTCTCCTTATGGAGAGAAGCATTGTGGGTCAATTTATATTTTAATTAATAAGCTCACTCTGAAAAAAGAACAGAGCTTTGGATCTATCTGTTAAGATTAAAAGAACTCTAATCTATATAGTATGTTTTGAAAAAACAGAAGAGATAGTAAAGACTGATTTGAGAAAAGTGCAAGATTAAAATAAAATGATATCTGGTGAGGGATGGCAGAAAGAGTAATTTATGGAGATATACAAAAATATAAATATAATTTAAATTATTAAATTAATTGTTATATATTATTAACACTCTCTTATGTGTTCATGACAAATTTCAAAACATCTATATTTATCACAAATATTTTATAGAGTTGATTATCTTTACATGTTTGTGTTAGGTTCAGCTTTGAGGTTAGCATGGGGAAAAATTAGGGAATATCTATGATGGTAGTCATATAGTGGCTAGGACAACTTGAAAAATTTTTAGAGTTATTTTATGTTAATTCATTTCAATATAAGTATATAAATAGCTCAAGAATTTTTTCTACTATCTTATTGTAGGCTGAATATTAGGCCTGTCCCAAATATCCACATCATAATCCCTAAACCCCATGAATTACTTTACATGGCAAAAGGGATCTTGCAGGTGTGATTAACTATGTAGAGAGAGAGATATTATCCCAGTTCATCTTGGTGGGCAGTAACGTAATTACAAAGGTCCTCTTAAGAGTAATGCAGATGGATACTGGCCAACATATTGGCAACGTGAGGGCATAAGTAGAGACTGGAGTGATGTAGCCACAAACCAAGGAATATCGGAATCTACCGGAAACTGGAAGAGGAGAATGACAGATTCTCCTCTGGGGCCTCAAGATGAATTGATCCTTCTCTAATTTTGATTTTATCCTATAAGACCCTTTTTGGAGTTCTGGTCACTAGAATAACAAAATAATTGCCAGCAACATCAAGATTGGGGGGGGTTCATTCTAGGTAGAATAAAGAAGGCACAGGTTGGAAATGAACCTAGCATATTGTAGGGACAATAAAAGGACAGATATGGCTGGAGTACATTAAATGAGTGGGACAGTGTAGCAGGACAAAGTATAACTGTGAAAAAGGTACCAGCTTGAGTAGACTTCTCATAATCAAATTTAATAATCTGTATGCTTTTCCTTAGCAACATGGAAACTGTGAAAGACAAAAGAGGACAAAGCAAGACTGGACCAGATAGGACTGCACAGGAAAAGCAAAAGCCAAAGAAGACAAAAGATATGAGAAAAAGTGATGACAATATAGTAGACATTTTAATTGTATAAACCACTGAATATGAAGGGACACAAACAAAAAGGGTGGCAAATTCAAAGGCCATTTCAGTGGTCTAAGAAAACGTGTTGAAGTTTTATTCCTGCCTCTACTTCTGTTAGAATATGATTAGAGTATGACGTCTCATGTTGTAGCACCTGCATTGAAATTAAAACTTTAGCTTTCTTATTAAAAAAAAGGTTATCATCTGACTTGAACATTTCATTGTCAGTGTAAAACAAATTCATACAACTGTACATAAAGTGTATATAAAATGTATATAAAAATGCAATTCCATGTGTGAAGTGCCATATGAAGAGGCAAATGGCACTGCTGAATAGCATGGGATTTGGAGACAGATTAAATTGACTCTAACCTTAGGATTTCCTCCTAAGGTATTCTGAGGAATTTAATAAACACTGGAGTTTCAGTGTCTTTACCTATAAAGTGGTAGTAATGACATTTATTTTTGAGCCATTAAAAAGTATTGTGAAAATGTACAGAAAAGCCACATAACACAGACTCCCACACAGCAATTATATAAGTGATATTTTCAGTGATGATGTGGTCTCATAGTGATAATACTAGAGTGGTAGTACTAATAGTAACAGTAGTATTGGCATAAGTCAGGCTGTGCCGCTGATTTTGAAATGCTTCAGGACAGTTCGCATACAATGAAGCATTGTTTTCTATTTTTTGTCTATTTTTTAGGGCCATACCTGCAGCACATGGAAGTTCCCAGGCTAGGGATCTAATGGGAGCTATAGCTGCTGGCCTATTCCACAGCCACAGCAATGTGGGATCTGGGCCATATCTATGACCTACACCACAGCTCATGGCAATGCCAGATCCTTAACCCACTGAGTAAGGCCAGGGATAAAACGTGTATCCTCATGGATCCTAGTCTGGTTTGTTACCACTGAGCCGTGATAGGAACTCCCAGCACCATTTGTTTAATACTCTTAAAAAAAGAAACTTTACCATGCTTTCCACATTAAGAGTTTTATTGAAAATTATAGTATAATTTTGACTCCAATCTAGTCCAATGCTGGTTTTAATTAACAGCAATGAAAAATATTGGAGGTGCTTAAGTTTATTTTCAGTGTAGCCTTGTATATTTTGAGGTAGCCTGGAGTAAAAGAAAAAAAATTAGGTTCTGCATACAGAGTAACATGATTATAAGCAATATTAAAATTGATTAATGCCCTAATTCCTTCATCTGTAAAATGGCAATAACATTACTTGTTGGTGTTATGTGGGATTAAAATTGGTATAACTTTAAGTTCTTTGAACACTGCCTGGCATATAGGAGATAATTAATAACTATTTTAGCATATCTTAATCTGAACTCCACTTCAATATGCTACTTTAATTGGAATTCTTAAAATCATTTTTACATCAAAATGACAATATCTTCCATATCTATTCTTCCTAAAGAATGAATTGAATATTTATCATTAATTTTAGATCAGGGTCCAGATATCTTTGTCCTCTGGCATCTGATACCATCTCTAAAGTACATGCATTTCATTCAGAAGACCTGAAAATCTTATCAAATTCTTTATATCTTTAAGGTTGGATTAATGTAATGATGAGCATTGAATTTTATCTCAATTGAATAAGTCAACACTTAATTTTTTGCTAGAAAACTAGGTTTATGATTTTGTTTTTCTTGCCCCTCTATAGAAACTGCGTAAGCATTTTGCCTCTCTTCACCTTACACAATCATGTGTATCTTCTGTGTAATTATGGAAATAACCAAAAAAAATGCTAAACTAGTCAAAATCACTTTATAATTACTTTATCTTAATTTCCATAAATGTTTTCTACATTTGATTTGTCTTCCTCTTCAGTTTGTCACACTCTCTCCCATTTGGTTACTTAAAATATTGTTTTCATTCTTCAAGAGGTCCTTCTTTATTTTCACAGAGCTAAAAATAATTTTTTAAACTTATATATTTTCTTAAAATATTGGACATATAGTTCACTTACAATGTTGTATTAGTTTCAGGTGCAGAGCAAAGTGAATCAATTATAAATATACATATATCCCTTTTTTTCCATATAGGCTACTAAAAATTATTGAGCATATTTCCCTGTGGTATATAGTAGGTTCTTCTTAATTATCTCTTTTATACTTTAGTGTGTATATGTTATTACCCTCATCCTAATTCTTCCCTCCTCTAGATGTTTTTTTCCTATGGTAACCGTAAGATTGGTTTTGAAATCTGTGAGTTTGTTTCTATTTTATAAATAATTTTGTATCATTTTATATTTCATGTATAAGTGATATAATATGGTATTTGTCTTTCTATTAACTACTTTACTCAGCATGATAAGATAATCTCTAGTTGCATCCATGTTGCTGAAAATGTCATTATTTCATTCTTTTTTATGGCTGATCAATATTCCATTTTATATATGCACCATATCTTCTGTATCTATTTCTCTGTGGATTGACATTTAGGTTGCTTCCATGTTTTGATTATTGCAAATAGTGCTGAAATGGACACTGGGGAACATGTATCTTTTTGAGCTGTAGTTTTCTCTGAATATAATAGAGGTCATTTTTACAGTTAATGTTTGGGAAAAAATGATCATAGTTTACACAAATTCCTATAGCTATGTTCCTCTTGCCATCTTTCTTTAAAAAAGTTATATTTCTTTTAATATATACTGCTTGCTGGTATATAACCTATGCACTCAACATTCTTTTGTCACTTCTACCTGTTTTTCCTGTTATTTTTCATATAAAGACTCCCAGAAAAACATATTTTCATGAAAAGCCAACTTTATAATAATGGTAAGGCACATCAAAATCTTTTCAGACTCTCTCAGAAGTGTCTCAAGAGGGGCAGTCAAGGAGGATTGTTGATATTTGGTAAAATAACCAATTTGTCAGGAAAGTTGTTGAATTAATTATTGGGACATGAGTCTGTAATGTTAGAGTTAAATCAGTCTATGCTCTCATCCTGGAAAACATGGCCTTAAGGTGGTGTTAAAAAATTTGAACACAGGTTCATTGTTTATTCATTTTAACTGTTTTGTTAGTTATGTTAGAGTTTCTTTCAAAATGCTGGTTTCTGTTTCATAACTCATTTCTTCCCCCAACCCTCTTCTTCCTACTCTGTGAAGGAGACAAATACTATTACTTAATAGATGGGAATTATAATAAAATTCACATCTTCATTTTTATAAGCAATATAAATAAATCTGGGGAGCTCCCATTGTGGCTCAGTGATTAACGAATCCGACTAGGAACCATGAGGTTGCGGGTTTGATTCCTGGCTTCACTCAGTGGGTTAAGGACTTGGCATTGCCATAAGTTATGGTGTAGGTTGCAGACATGCCTCAGATCTTGTGTTGCTGTGGCTCTAGCATAGGCTGGCAGCTATAGCTCCAATTAGAGCCCTAGCTCAGGAACCTCCATATGCCGCAGGTGTGGCCCCAGAAAGAGACAAAAAAAAAGACAAAAAATAATTAAATAAATCTGAAACATGACTTCAATTCAAATAGACTTTGGCTATCACTAGTAAGACTCCTAAATATGCTAAAAAATAATTTAAATGATCTATCATTTAAATATACATATTTTAATTAAAAATATTGAAAACCGAGACCAAATTAAATAACAAACCATACATATTATGGAACAAGTCATGATCTGGGACTATTACATTTTATGCCAATACATAATTTTGACAGGTTTTTCAGTGTTTTAAATGCATACGGTAGCAGTGTACTTTTAATAAAACTTTAAAGACTTCCTTACTGATTTGTTACTTTTTTCAGGTCACATAGGTTGTGAAAAGAAAGAAAATTTGTGTTGTTATCATTTTCAAATGGAATTAGAGGAGTCTCCTTTTTTAGTAATAATGTAATTATTTGAGAAATGTGGTTTATGGTGTTAAAGTATGGAAAGCAATGAAGGAGAATTGGATTAAGGATAAACTGAGAAGTTTTCCCAACTCCTTCTATGTTCCTGGAAACAGCATGGTAAGTGCACAAGGTATTTGCTCAAAATATACAATATTCCTAAGCATGAAATGTCATCCCTTTTATGTGCCAAACATAAAAAACATCGTCTTAACATTAGAGACAAAAGAAATCATTTTTCTGTCTGAAGGAATTAGAGGTTTGTGTTTTACTAGAGAACTCTTCAACTTTTCTCCATGAGAGATCTGTAAAATAAATAGCTTACACACTACAAAATAAGGATTAATTTGATGAATATAAATAAGGAAAGATAATTTATTCAGCTATTTCATTGTATTTAATAATTTACACTCTATGATCCAATAAGTTAGCCATAACTTTGCATTTATTTTTCTGAGGGAATTTTGCTGTCCTAATATCAGAAGTTGGTTCAAATTAATGATACTTCATGCAATTTGTAGAAAACCTAAATTGACAAACTAAATATGCTAGGAAATTCAAAGAGTAAAGCAATCCCAGAGTGCCTTTTAAGAGGAGCAGGAATGGAGAGAGAAAGATTCTCCCAAACTTGGAAGAGATACTTGGAGAATGAAAACCTGCTAAGCATTCAGTATTAGCTTTTTGGAGAGTTGTAAAGATCTCAAAGAAGCTATGTGAATGGCTCTCCAGGAAGGCTGAGCCCTAGGCCTTAGAGTGTCTTGTCTTGTCAATGCTCCCTGGCTCCAAGTTTGATGTGAAAAGCTGAGAACCATTGGATATCAAGGTTAGAAAGTTAGCCATCTTCAGATTAGCCAGTGTAGCCAAACAGATCTTTGACAGGGTGTGACAATTTGAGACCTTCAAATAACTCTGGAAAGGGAAAACCTAATAACAGTAAGACTGGATTTTTCACTAGTCCTAAAGGATGTGTGAGAATCACATTAAAAGTTGAATTAGTTGTAAGATATCTCTGGAAAGTGACAAGCAACAAATATTTATACAAAATATGATGTATTTACCCTCTGGTGAGAATGAACTCATATACAAATAGAGAACCACAAATATACAGACAGACTTAGAGTAAATGCTTAAATTTTATAGGGTGTGAATCAAGATCCTAATGTCATATTTTATATTATGGAACATTGTTTCACATCCTTTGAAAGTAAAACACATGATGTTCTTTCTGTGCACAGAAAAAATAATGGTGTTTTATAGTCCCTAGTGACAAATGAATGGCTGCCTCTGAGAGGGAACTATAAAATACTATGACAAACATCAAAATCATTCCAGTGGGTTTAGGTTAAAGGTTAAATGTATTAGCTATTCCAGAAACAAAATTACATCCAGTTTTCAAATTTCCATGGAGAGCAAAATTCACTGAAAATGATACAAGTACACAATAATTTTAAGTATATTTGAAATCAACAACTCCTAATATATATCTCTAACTTATTCTTCCATAATGCCTAATTAAATCCTGAAGTGGCATCCTATGAATATATAAGCCTTTTTTATTTTGAAGAAAAAAATTATTTGTTTTTACAAGTAATGAATACTGAATAGAATATTGTCAATCTACAAATAAAACAACCAGTTACTTTACCAGCAAAATAGTTTTATTTAAGAATAAAGGAGGAATTGCAACTCAGGACTTGTGAGATATGGAGAAAACTATAGGCAAATCCAAAAAACAAACAAGAAGAATGTTACTTAATAGGAAAAAAAAAAAGAGGAAACTGGGAGAAGCTGCTTTGAAAGAAAGTTCATTGGAGGAAAATGAGCATACAGGGTAGTTACATTTCTCATTGGCTGAGTGGTGGCAGTTTCTCATTGGCTGGGTTAGTAAAGTAGAAACCTTCTTCCTGTTGGTGATATGTCTTCCTGTTTGAAGTCTCTAGATGGCAATGAGTAGTAGTTTATGAAAGCTCCCCCCCTCAGGGTTTCCAAACTTCACTTTAAATGAAGTTTCCCTTTATTAATTTTCACATTATAAAAGTTTATATCTCTCTCGCCTTCCCTCACTCTCTCCTCCTCACACCCTGTGTGCGTGTGTGAGTGTGTGTCTGTGTGGTTAGGCTATATGTTGGTGTATATGTGTGCATATGCACATGAGAGAGACAGAGAGAGGGAGATAAAGACGAAGAGAGACATAAAATTTTAAGGTCATCTTATTCAATACATATTTATTCAATATATTGTATGTGCACTCTGGAGGATATAAAGATGAATAAGCTTTAACCCTCTTCTTAAAAAACAAAAAACAAAAACCCAATAGTAGAAACTGTAAAGAAAATATTATAAAAGTAATAAAAACATACTGTATAATATGATCAGTTGATTTTTCCCATGTGAGTTACTGTTCCTATCTGTAGGAACTGTTCCTATCATGTTGAAACATTTCTCCAAATAACAAAATAAGAGCAGTTCTTGAATAACAATAAATATCTTTCAGTTGACCCCCAAGCCAAAACCACAAAAATACAGGTTTTTAACCTTCAATATAACTGATATCCAATTATCTACTGTATAACATTATATTATGGTAAAATATAAAAAGACATTCTTGCTACATTTTATCTTTTTCAGCTCTTTAGAAGTATGTTCTGTAATCACATAGTATATAAAATAAATATTGTAAAATAACATATCTTTTATTTATGGACACTCTTTAAGGTATATATCAATCCTTAATATCTATTTTCATCATGACTATTCTGAATGTCCATATGACATTCTAGGCAGAGCCAGCTATTAATTACTTTAAAGTAACTAGAAACTGTACAGTGTCTCAATTTCTTACTCCTGGAGTGCTACAGTGACAGCCAAATGTCATCATATACATACATACGGAGTCTATAGATGAGAGGGCAGAAAAAATTGAATCTGAATCTGGAAATTATAAACATGTTGCTCTCTTCAATTCCTAAAAGAAGGAGACAATAAACTTTGTTCCTTGGATAGGATCCTAGGCTCTACCTCCAAAACTTTTCAATGAAAATGTACTTCCTCAAGGGATAGATAAGCCTAGTGTTTTCTGTTTTAAGACCCAAGAAGGATGTATCCAATATCACATGTCCATCTCCCCACTACTATAAAATTGTATCTCTGGAACCTAGTGTATTTTCCAAAGTTTTCTCATTAGCTACATGAATTTATAAATTAACTTCTGTAGCTTGGTCTTTTAACCTAGGTACTAAGTTTTAGTAATCTTTGCTCAGAAACACAAAAATGATTTATCTACAATTATACAGGTTCGTATCCACTTGGTATTTAATTAGCTCTTTTTATCTTGGATAAGAATTATTTTTACTGGCCCAATAGTATTCACCTAATTTTTTATTTTTTAATTAAAGTATAGTTTATTTACGATGTTTCTTCAATTATTGTGCTTGAAAGTGATCTAGTCATTCATATACGTACATTATTTTGTTAATACCATCCTCCATCATGTTCTAACTCAAGAGATCAGACATAGTTCCCTGGACTATACAGTAGGACCACACTGCAACAGTTTGCATCTACAAACCCCAACAAATTGAACATAAATTTACAGTCTGAGTCTTACAGTCTGATAATGATTCTTACATTCTGATAATTGTTACAGCCTGAGCATGTTAAAATGTGAGTAAAGAGGGAGTTCCCTGGGGACCTGGCAGTTGAGGATTCAGTGTTGTCACAGCTGTGACTACTTGTCACTACTGTGGCACAGTTTTAATCCTGAGCTCAGGAACTTCCACATGCTGCAAGTGTGGCATCCAAAAAATGTGAGTTAAGTAATAGATAATACAAACCCAAAAGGACAAAAAGTATACAGAGAAATAAACAGAAATAAAATATCAACACTATTTGAAAGTTAAATGCAAATGGATGAGTGGTAACTTACTAGAAAACCTATATATTGAAGACTATCAGGTCTATGTAGCCTGCAAAGCTGAAAAAGTTGATGAAATGGTATAGAATAAGATGGTGACCATAAACATTAAAAATCAAAGTATTGGAAACTTCCAACAAACAAAAGCATAGGGCCAAATGACTTCAAGAAAAATTGCAGTAAACATTTAAAGAAGAGTTAACACTTACCCTTTTCAAATATTCCAAAAATTTTGAGATGGAGGAATCTTCTCAACTCATTCTACAAAGCCAGCATCACTGATACAAACACCAGAAAAGATAACACAAAAAAGATAATAACAGCATATAATATAGGAGCACTCAAATACAAAAAACAAATACTAAAAGACATAAAAGAAGAAACTGATGGGGATACAATTATAGTAGGAGACTTTAACATACCACTCACATCACTAGACAGATTTCTCAGACAGAAAATCAATAAGGCAACAAAATCCTAAAGGACACAATGGGACATTTAGTCTTAATTGATATTTTTTAGGGCATTACATCCAAATAAAACAGAATATACATTCTTTTCAAGTGCACATGGAACATTCTCTAGGATTGATAAGATACTAGGGCACAAAACTAACTTCAACAAATTTAAGAGTATAGAAATTATTTCAAGCATCTTCTCTGACCACAATGGCATGAAACTAGAAATCAACCACACAAAAAGAAATGAGAAAAACCTGACTACATGGGCACTACACAACATGCTACGAAAAAAATCAATGGGTCAACAATGAAATCAAAAAGGAAATTAAAAAATATGGAGTTCCCGTTGTGGTGCAGTGGTTAACAAATCCGACTAGGAACCATGAGGTTGCGGGTTTGGTCCCTGCCCTTGCTCAGTGGGTTAACGATCTGGTGTTGCGGTGAGCTGTGGTGTAGGTTGCAGACGTGGCTCGGATCCCGCGTTGCTGTGGCTCTGGAGTAGGCCGGTGGCTACAGCTCCGATTGGACCCCTAGCCTGGGAACCTCCACATGCCGCGGGAGCGGCCCAAGAAATAGCAACAACAACAACAACAACAATAACAACAACAAAAGACAAAAAAAAAATATCTTGACACAAATTCCAATGAACATAAAACCATACAAAATCTATGGGATACCAAAAAAGCAATTCTTAGAGGGAAGATCGGAGCAATACAGGCCTTATTAAAGAAGAAAACACTTCAATCAAAAACCTAACTTACCATCTGAAAAATTAGAAAATGAAGAATAAGCAAATCCCAACATCAGCAGAAGGAACAACACATAAAAATCTGAGAGGAATCAGAAAAATTGAGATTAAAAATAGAAAAAGTCAATAAAACCAAGAGCTGTGTTTTTTATTTGCTTTTTTATTTTGGTGGCATATGGAAGTTCCCTGGCTAGGGGTTGAATGAGACCTGCATCTGCTGGACTACACCACAGCCACAGCAACCAACATTGGATCTGGGCTGCTTCTGTGACCTATACCACAGCCTGCAGCAACACTGGATCCCTAACCCACTGAGTGAGGCCAGGGATGAAACCCACATCCTCATGGATACTAGTTGGGGGCTTTAACCTGCTATGCCACAATAGGAACTCCATGAGCTGGTTCCTCAAAGGGGAAACAAAATTGACAAACTTCTGTCCAAGCTCACCAAAAAAAAAAAAGAGAGAGAATCCAAATAAAATAAGAAATAAAAAAAGGAAACTTCACAACTGATACTGCAGAAATACAAAACAAAACAAAACAAAAAACCCATAAGAGAATACTATGAATGTATATACCAACAAATTTGACAATCTAGAAGATATGGACAACTTTCTAGAAATATATAGCCCACTGATATTGAATCAAGAAGAAATAGACAATCTGAAAAGACCAATCACTAGAAATGAAATTGAATATATAAATTTGTAAAAATCCCTACAAAAAGTCCAGGACCAGATACCTTCAGAGGAGAATTCTACCAAAACCTACAAAGAACTTATATTTCTTAAATGCTTCCAAAATGTTGAAGAAGGAACACTCCCAAACATATTTTATGAAGCCTCCATAACCCTAATATGAAAACTAGATAAAGATACTACTAGATATATACATATACAAATTTCTTGATGAATATAGATGCAAAAAAATCTCAACAAAATTTTAGCCAACTGAATTCAACAACACATCAAAAATATCATACACCACAACCAAGTGGGATTCATCCCAAGTTCACAAGGAAGGTTCAGCAAACACAAGTTAATGTCAAACACCATGTTAACAAAAGAAAAGTCAAAAACCACATGATCTTCTCAGTAGATGCAAAAAAAAAAAAAACATTTGACGAAATTTAACATTCATTCATGATAAAAAGAAAAGCTTACCAAGTGGGTATAGAGAGGACATATCTTAATATAATAAAAGCCATTTATGAAAAACCCACAGCCAATATAATAATCAATGGAGAAAAGCTGAAAGCCTTCCCACTAAAATCTGGAACAAGACAAGAATGTCCACTCTCACCACATTTATTCAACATAGTATTGAAAGTCCCAGCCATAAGAATCAGACAAACAAAAGAAAATAAAGGTATCCAAATTGGAAGAGAAGAGGTAAAGTTGTCACTCTATGCAGACAACATGATTATATATAGAAAATCATAAGTAATCCACATAACTACTCAAAGTGATCAATGAATTCAGCAAAGTAGCAGGATATAAGATTTCATTCAGAATTGGTTGCATTTCTGTGCTAACTGAAATATTACAACAGCAATATAAAATATCAATATCTTTTAAAATCACACACCTAAAAATTAAGTACCTAGGAATAAACCTGTCCAAGGAGGTGAAATATTTATAGCTGATAACTAAGAAACATTCATCAAATTAAAGAATATTCAAATGAATATAAAGATATCCCATATTCCTGGATTGGAAGAATTAATATCATTAAAATGGATGTTACATCCAAAGCAATCTAAAGATTAAATGTGATTCTTATCAAATTATCCATGACATTTTTCACAGAACTAGAACAATATAAAAATTTATATGGAACCATAAAAGACCTAGATTTGTCAAAATAATCCCAAACAAGCAGGAAGCAAAAGTATCCCAGACATAAGACAATATTATAAAACAACAATAATCAAGACAGTGTGGTACTGGTACAAAAACAGACATATAAACCAATGGAACAGAATAGAGAACCCAGAAATAAACCCAAACACTTACATTGGAGGAAAGAATGTAAAATGGGAAAAAAGACAGTCTCTTCAGCAAATGGTGAGAGGAAAACTAGACAGCTACATATAAAACAACAAAACTAAAATAACCCTCATACAACTAAAAAAATAAACTCCAAATGGCTTAAAGACTTAAACACAAGACAAGAAACCATAACAGTCCTAGAAGAAAACATAGGCAAAACATCCTCTGACATAAACCATACAAAGGTTTTCTTTAGGTCAGTCTCCCAAAGCAATAGAAATAAAAACAAAAATAAACAAATGGGACTTAATCACATTGAGAAGTTTTTGCACAGCAAAGGAAACCATTAAAAAAAAAAGAAAAGATAGATGCAGAAAATATTTGCAAATGATACAACCAACAATGACTTAATCTCAAAATATACAAACAGGAGTTCCCACTGTGGCTCAGTGTGTTAAGGACCCATCATTGTCTCAGTGAGGATGCAGGTTCATCCCTGGACTGGTTCAGTAGGTTAAGGATCCAGGATTTCTATAAGCTGTGTGGTACAGGTTACATATAAGCCTTGCATCTGGTGTCATCATGGCTATGGCATAGTCCCCAGATGCAGGTCCAATCTAACCCAAGCTGAGGAACTTCCATATTCCTTACATGCAGCTGTGAAAAGAAAACAAAAATTCATACAACTCAAGAACAGGACAATAAACATCCCAATTGAAAAATGGGTAGAACACCTAAATAGACATTTCTCCAAAGAAGTCATATGGATGGCCAGTGGGCACATGAAAAGATGCTTAAAATCACTAATTATTAGAAAAATGCAAATTGAAACTACAATAAGGTTGCACCTCCCACCAGTCAGAATAGCATTAATAAGTCTACAAATAAAAATGCTGGAGCAGTGTGAAGAAAAGGGAACCCTCCTACATTGTTGGGGGGACTGTAAATTAGTACAACCACTATAAGAACAGTATGGAACTTACTCACAAAACTAAAAACAGAACTACTATATGCACCAACAATCCCATGCCTGGGCATCTATCTGGACAAACTATAATTTAAAAAGATTCATGCACCCCTATATTCATAGCACCACTATACAAAATAGTTAAGACATGGAAACAACCTAAATATCCATTGACAGAGGAATGGATTAAGAAGATGTGGTACATATATATGATGAAATATTACTCAGCCATAAAAAAAGAATCAAATAATGCCATTTTCAGTAACATAGATGTAATTAGAGGTTCTCATACCAAGGGAAGTAAGTCAAAAAGAGAAAGACAAATACCATAAAATATAATTATAAGTGGAATCTAAAATATGGCACAGATGAACCAGACTCATAGACATGGAGACCAGAGTTTCACTTGCCAAGAGGGAGGAGGGGAGAGGGTGGGATGGATAGGGAGTTTGGTGTTAGTAAATGCAAACTCTTATGTTAGGTCCAATAAGGTCCTACTCTATAGCACAGGACTATATCCAATCTCCGAGGATAATACCATGATGGAAACAAATATAAAAAGTAATGTCTGTGTATATACTATATATATATATATAATATAATGTATACATATATATATATATATATATATAATATAATGTATACATATATATATATATATATATATAACTGAGTCATTTTGCTTTATATCAGAAATTGGCACAATATTATAAATCTACTATACCTTAATAATAAAAATTAAAAATCAAAAATTAAAATCTAATAAAGTCATTTGATAGAAAAAGAGAATCACTGGAAAACATAAATACAAATATCTTTGACAAATATTAACAAACAATTCAATAATACATTAAGATGACACTATAATAAAGTGGGACATATCCCAGAGAGATAAGGATGGCTCAATATCTGCAAATCAATTAATGTGACATAGGACATTAACAAATTGAAGAATACAAAGCATATGGTCATCTAAATATATGCAGAAAAAGCTTTTGACAAAATTCAATATTCATTTATGATAAAAATCTACACAGGGAATATAACGAAACAAAATAAAGACCATATATGACAAGCTCACAGGTAACATCATACACTATAGCGAAAAGCTGAAAGCAATTCCTTTAAGATAAGGAATAAGACAAGGATGTCAACTCTCATCCCCATTACTCAACATGGTTTTGGAAGTCTTAGCTATGGCAAACTGAGAAGAAAAGAAATAAAATGAATTTAAACTGGAAAGGAAAAAGTAAAACTATCACTGTTTGCAGATGACATTTTATTATATATGGAAACACCTAAGTACACCATCAAAAAACTGCTAGAACTCGTTAATTAATTCAGTAAAGTTGCAGGATTCAAAATTAACTTCCTTCAATACTAATATCAGACAAAATAGACTTTAAAATGAAGGCAAAAAGAAAGACAAAGAAGGACACTATTTAATGAAAGGATCCATTCAAGAAGAGGATATTATAACTGTCAATATATATAACCCTAATATAGGAGCACCTAATTACCTACAACAATTACTAACAGACATAAAGGGAGAAATTGATGTGAATACAATCATAGTAGGAGACTTTAACACCCCACTCACTTCAATGGAAAGATCCTCTAGCCAGAAAATCAATAAGGCAACAGAGATCCTAAATGACACAATAGAAAATTCAGGCCTAATTGATATTTCCAGGACATTACATCCAAAAAAATTAGAATATACCTTCTTCTCAAGTGCACATGGAACATTCTCAAGGATAGACACATACAAGGGCACAAAGCAAACCTCAACAAATTTAAGAGTATGGAAATTATTTGAAGTATCTTTTCTGACCACAATGGCATGAAACTAGAAATCAGCCACATGAAAAGAAATGAGAAAAACCTGACTACATGGAGACTAAACCACATGCTGCTAAAAACCAATGGGGCAATGAAGAAATCAAGAAGGAAATTTAAAAATACCTTGAGGAGTTCTTGTTGTGGCACAATGGAAATGATTCCCACTAGGAACCATGAGGTTGCAGGTTCAATCCCTGGCCCTTCTCAGTGAGTCAAGGATCCCACATTGCCATGAGCTGTGGTGCAGGTCGCAGATGTGGCTCGGATCTAGTATTGCTGTGGCTGTGGCATAGGCCGGCAGCTATAACTCCAATTAGACCCCTGGCCTGGGAACCTCCACATGCTGAGGGTGTGGCCCTAAAAAGAAAAAAAAATACCTCGAGACAAATGATAATGAAGACAAAATCACTCAAAATCTATGGGATACTGCAAAAGCAGTGCTCAGAGGGAAATTCATAGCAATACAGGAGTTCCTCAAAAAAGAAGAAAAATCTCAAATTAACAACTTAACCCACCACCTAAATGAATAAGGAAAAGAAGACCAAACAAAACCTAAAGTCCGCGGAAGGAAGCCAATCATAAAGATCAAAGAGGAAATCAATAAAATATAGATTCAAAAAAAATAGAAAAAGTCAATAAAACCAAGATCTTGTTCTTTGAAAAGGTAAACAAAATTGACAAACCTCTGGCTAGACTCACCAAGAAGAGCAGAGAAAAAACCCAAATAAACAAAATAAGAAATGAAAAAGAAGTCAGAACAGATATTACATAAACACACTAAAAAACACAAGAATACTATAAACTACTGTATGCCAATAAATCTGACAACCTAGAAGAAATGGACAACATTCTAGCGACGTACAGCCTGCCAAAACTGAATCAAGAAGAAATAGATCACTTGAATAAAATAGTCTCTAGAAATGAAATTGAATATGTCAAAAAACACTCCCTACAAATAAAAGTCCATGACGAGATGGCTTCACAGGTGAATTCTACCAAACATACAAAGAGGAATTTATATCCATCCTCCATAAACATTTTCAAAAAGATGAAGAAGAAGGAACAGTCCCAAAGACATTCTATGGTGCCACCATCGCCCTAATTCTAAAACCACACAAAGATACCCTCAAAAAAGAAAACTATAGGCCAATATCTTTGGTGAATACATAGGCAAAAATTCTCAACAAAATTTTAGCCAATTGAATACAATGACATATAAAAAAGATCATACACCACGACCAGGTGGGATTCATCCCAGGTGCACAAGGATGGTTCAACATATGCAAGTCAATCAACATCATACACTACAATAACAAAAGAAAAGTCAAAAACCACATGATCATCTCAATAGATGCAGAGAAAGCATTTGACAAAGTCCAACATTTATTCACAATAAAAACTCTTGCCAAAGTGGGTATAGAGGGAACACACCTTAACATAATCGAAGCCATTTATAACAAACCCACAGCAAATATAATACTCAATGGAGAAAAGCTGAAAGCCTTCCCAAAATCTGGAACAAGTCAAGGATGCCCACTCTCACCACTGTTATTGAACAGAGTACTGAAAGTCCTAGCCACAGCAATCAGACAAATAAAAGAAATAAAAGGTATCCAAATAGGAAGAGAAGAGGTAAAATTGTAACTGTATATAGATGACATGATACTATATATATAGAAAACCCTAAGGACTCAAGCCCAAAACTGCTTGAACTAATCAACAAATTCAGCAAAGTAGCAGGATATAAGATAAACATTCAGAAATCAATCACATTTCTGTATACTAACAATGAAATATTAAAAAATACAAAAATACCTTTTAAAATTGCACCCCAAAAAATCAAATACCTGGGAATATACCTGACCAAGGAGATAAAGGACTTATATGCCAAGAACTATAAAACATTAATCAAGGAAATTAAAGAGGATGTAAAGAAATGGAAAGATATTCCATGCTCCTGGGTTGGAAAAATTAATATTGTAAATATGGCCACACTATCCAAAGCAATCTACAGATTCAATGCAATCCCTGTCCAATTACCCATGACATTTTTCGCAGAACTAGAACAAACAATCCAAATATTTATAAGGAACCACTAAAGACCCAGAATTGCCAAAGCAATTCTGAGGAACAAAAACCAAGCAGGAGATATAACTCTACCAGACTTCAGGAAATATTACAAAACCATGGTCATTAAGACAGTGTGGTACTGGTACCAAAACAGATAGACCAATGAAACAGAATAGAGAACCCAGAAATAAACCCTGACACCTATGGTCAACTAATCTTTGACAAAGGAGGCAAGAACATAAAATTGGAAAAAAGACAGTCTTTTCAGCAAGTATTGCTGGGAAAACTGGACAGCTGCCTGCACATCAATGAAACTAAGGACACACCCTCACACCATGCACGAAAATAAACTCAAAATGCCTGAAAGACTTAAATATAAGACAAGACACCATCAAACTCCTGGAAGAGAACATAGGCAAAGCATTCTGACATCAACCTTACAAAAGTTTTCTCAGGTCAGTCTCCCAAAGCAACAGAAACAAAAGCAAAAATAAACCAATGGTACCTAATCAAACAACAACCTTTTGCACAGCAAAGGAAACAAAAAAGAAAACAAAAAGACAACTTACAGAATGGGAGAAAATAGTTTCAAATGATTCAACTGAAAAGGGCTTAATCTCTAAAATACACAAATAGCTTTTACAACTTAGCAGCAAAAAAGCCAACTACCCAATTGAAAAATGGGCAAAAGACCAGAATAGACATTTTTCCAAGGAAGATGTACAGATGGCCCACAAGCACATGAAAAAATGCACAACATCCCTGATTATTAGAGAAATGCAAATCAAAGCTACTATGAGGTACCACCTCATTCCAGTCAGAATGGCCATCATTAATAAGTCCACAAATAACAAATGCTGGAGAGGATATGGAGAAAAGGGAACCCTCCTGCACTGTTGGTGGGAATGTAAGCTGGTACAACCACTAGGGAAAACAGTATGGAAGTACCTTAGAAAGCTAAATATGGAACCACTATATGACCTAGCAATCCCACTCTTGAGCATATATCTGGAAAAAACTTTCCTTGAAAAAGACACATGCACCCCTATGTTCACTGCAGCACTATTCACAATAGCCAAGACATGGAAACAACCCAAATGTCCATGAACAGACAATCGGATTAAGAAGACGTGATATATATACATGTCTCAGCCTTACAAAAGAACAAAATAATGCTATTTGCAGCAACATAGATGGAACTAGAGACTCTCACACTGAGTGAAGTAAGTCAGAAAGAGAAAGACAAATACCATATGACATCACTTATATCTGGAATCTAATATATGGCACAAATAAACTTTTCCACAGAAAAGAAAATCATGGACTTGGAGAAGAGACTCATGGTTGCCGAGGGGGATGGAGAGGGAGTGGGATAGATTGGGAACTTGGGGTTAACAGATGCATACCATTGCCTTTGGAAGCAATTAGCAATGAGATCCTGCTGTGTAGCACTGGGAACTATGTCTAGTTACTTACAATGGAGCATGACAATGCGAGAAAAAAGAATATAAACATGTATGTGTAACTGGGTCACCATTCTGTACAGTAGAAAAAAAAATGTATTGGGGAAATAACAATTGATTACAAGACGACTACTTTATAAGAAAAAAAAGAGCTTAATCTATTAGAAAAAAGGTGTAGTCATGATCAGAAAAGAAAAAAAAAGAGAAAAAAAGAAAGACAGACCATGCTCATAGTCTGGGAGAAGTAATATTTTTAAAATGACATACTATCCAATACAGTGTAGAGATTCAGTGGAATCTCTACTAAAATACCAAAAGCATTCTTCACAAAGCTAGAAAAAAATTCAAAATGTGTATATACACACAAAAGAATCCAAATAGCTGAAAAATCTTGAGAAAAAAGAACAAATCTGGAGGTATGTTCAAAGTATATTACAAAACCACAGCAATCAAAACAGTATGGTACTGGCATTAAAAACACATAGCTTATGTTTTCTTCTAGGAGTTTGATGGTGTCCTGTCGTATATTTAAGTCTTTCAGCCATTTGGAGTTTATTTTGGTGCATGGTGTGAGGGTGTGTTCTAGTTTCATTGCTTTGCATGCAGCTATCCAGGTTTCCCAGCAATGCTTGCTGAATAGACTTTCTTTTTCCCATTTGATGTTCTTGCCTCCCTTATCAAAGATGAATTGACCATAGGTGTCAGGGTTTATTTCCGGGTTCTCTATTCTGTTCCCTTGGTCTGTCTGTCTGTTCTGATACCAGTACCACACTGTTTTGATGACTGTGGCTTTGTAGTATTTCTTGAAGTCTGGGAGAGTGATGCCTCCTGCTTGGTTTTTGTTTCTCAGGATTGCTTTGGCGATTCTGGGTCTTTTGTGGTTCCATATAAATGTTTGGATTGTTTGTTCTAGTTCTGTGAAAAATGTCATGGGTCATTGGATAGGGATTGCATTGAATCTGTAGATTGCTTTGGGTAGTATGGCCATTTTTACAATATTGATTTTCCCAATCCAGGAACATGGAATATCTTTCCATTTCTTTACATCTTCTTTGATTTCCTTGATTAAAGTTTTATAGTTCTTGGCATATAGGTCCTTTACCTCCTTGGTCAGGTGTATTCCGAGGTATTTGATTTTGTGAGGAGCAATTTTAAAAGGTATCGTATTTTTGTATTCCTTTTCTAATATGTCATTGTTGGTATACAGAAATGCAACTGACTTCTGAATGTTAATCTTATATCCTGCTCCTTTGCTGAATGTATCTGTATGAGATGATGAATGTTCAGTAAACTTGTTGTGACAGTCATTTCATGATGGATATTGGTCAAATCATTATGATGTACACTGTAACCCTATATGGTGCTGTATGTCAATTAAATCTTAATAAAACTGTAATAAAATTTAATGTATTGGTTCAAAGGCCATTTAATAAAAATAGATTATCTAGGTACCAGTTCTATTTTGAAGAGGCAGGTAATGACCCTTCTCTAACTCCAGAAAAAGATGGGCATTTTGGCTCTCTAAAAATATTGGTGCAAATGAACAGCCCTCTATTGAGGTACCAGTGCAAAGGATGATAGTGAGGTGTAGTATCCAGTAAACATATGCATTCTACACAATGATACCCTAAGGCTTTCATAAACCTACTTTCACACTCTACCCTACTGACAAAAAAGGCACTCAATCATTCTTATGAAATGTAAATGATCCCAAGAAAACAAAAAATGCTGACAGTTGAATATTCTCTAGGTAAAATGTTTCTTACAACCCATTTACTCTGTCAATAAATCTTGTGCATTTAATAATTTTTTTTAGTTTTATGCTCTTTAATGTTATTGGACCATGTTTATTAGTATTTTAGGATGTCTTTTGAATGGGAATAGAGAGGAGAAGAGAAGCAAATAAAAAGAGGGAAGAATGGTGGGAGGAAGAAATAAAGAAAACAATAAAATGAACTGAGAAGAAACTAAAAGAGCATATAAAGAAACATTTTAAAAAATCCTGCCAACAATCATACTTATTTGATTATCTATTGATTTGACTTATATGTTGCTTAACCTGTGGCAGGTACTGTAATAAATGTTTTAGAAATATGAATTCATTAACAAATAAGACCTGTATACGTGCAAGAGGAACAGCACTCTACAAAAAGGGAATCCACATTATGCAAATGAGCTTATGAAAGATAAAATATGATTAACAAATGCAAAAATGCCATGAAAAAATGTTAAAATAAAGTCTAAGAAATGGAATACAGAACACAAAGACAGTAATGGAGGATCTAAAGGAGAGGAAAACATGTGTTTGCAGTTAGTAAATCAATCAAGGAGAAATAAATTTCAACTAACAAGAATTTCAGAGATATCAAGGAGACTAATCAGAAGAAAAATAAATAAATATAACTATGTTATTCCAAATTATAGAACCAAAATATAAAGAGAATAATGTCATTTGTGACAACATGATTGTAACTAGAAATTATCATACTAAGGAAGTTAAGTCAGAAAGTGAAAGACAACTATCATGTGATATCACTTATATGTGGAATCTAAAATAGGGCACAAATGAACTTATCTACAAAACAGACTCACAGACAGAGAACAGACTTGTGATTGCCAAGAAAGAGGTGGGAGGGTGTGGGAGGGGCTGGGAGTTTGGGGTTAGTAAATGCAAACCATTAGATTTATAAGGAACCAATAAGGTCCTACTTGTATAGCACAGGGAACTATATCCAATCTCCTGGGATAGAACATGATGGAAATGATATAAAAAAGAATGTATATATATATATATGCATGACTTAGTCACGTTACTATGCAGCTAAATTGACACACATTGTGAATCAACTATACTTTAAAAGGGAGATTTTAAAATCAGCAAAGGAGAGGTGAAAGTAATTAACACAAAGTGCACAGAAGCTTCCATTCATGTCAGCACAGAAGTTAATCCTTTTAGGCACACCCTATGCTTTGAACATAGAACAATATATACAATATTAAAAAGGGAACAAATAAACAAAAAAACTGAGGCCAGCTTGAAGAAGATATACCCCATAGATGAAAAAAAAAATGGAAGAAAATTTTGAGGGAGTAACAAGACTCTATCTGAAGATCTATGGGCTTCTGGATCCAGGATCAGGTAGCGGTTGCTGGAAGTTCACTCTTGTAAGATATGAATGGCTAAAAGTGATCACTTTGATATGGAAGATGAGAGCTGGAAACCTTGATTGAACTGGAGCCTGGTAAAGAATGTATTGACTGAAAAAGGAGCTGAGGAAAAAAAAGACTCTGCGAAGTGTTACATGGGGATGTATATTATAACTTTATAGGGATTTGTATTGCTGGAAGAATACACATCTCATATTTCTCAGGGGAAAAAAAAAAAAACTAAACCATCACTTGATCAGAGAGACTGAATCTTAGGTATGATGTTGAAAGATACCAAAACTTCTGAGATCCAAACTATTTCTGGACTGAGGTCCTGAGTGCAGAGATGGAGGCAACCAATAATCAGTGAAAGAGAAAAATGGATATTAGATTCAAGGAAATTAGAGAGTGGAAAGATACAGAATAGAGATGAAAAAAAAGATAATTATGTAAAAGGCTATATAGCTGTGCAAGATTGTGTATGTATGTGTGAGATGATATGAATATGAGGTGTATATGAAAAGATATATGCAAGAAGGTTGTCATTGTTTTACTAGGGTATCGTAGTGAGTAAGGAATATAGGTATAATTGAAATAAAACTAGGGAGTGGTAGAAGACAAGTAAAAAGACAAAATAAAACATAACAAAGCTGCTTTAAAGAGATCATGAATATCTATGTTATGATCACATTTGTTTATTTATGTTAAATTATATGAACATTCATAATATTTAGCTTTGCAATAAAGAAAAATATGTCTAAAAGTAGGAGTAAAATCTAGATACAAACATTCTAATAAACGATTGACTAACAAAGCATATGACATTCAACAACAACAAAAAAGAAAACCAATGAAACAAAATGAAAAAGTACAGGCACACTTCATTTTATTGTGCTTTGCTTTATTGCACTTCACTTTACTGAGATTTGCAGACATAGCGATTTCTACAAATTGAAGGGTTGTGGCAATCCTGTATTGAGCAGGTCTATCAGCACCATTTTTTTCAACAGCGTTTTCTCACTTCTTGTTTCTGTGTCACAGCTTAGTAATTCTAGCAATATGTAAACTTTTCTATTATTATATTTCATATAGTGATCTGTGATCAGTGATCTTTGATGTTACTACTATGACTCAACAAAGGCCCAGATGATGGTTAGCATTTTTCAGCAAAAAAGCATTTTTAATTAAGGTATGTATTTTTTTTTTAGACTTAAGGCTATCACACATGTTCTGGGATGCCAAAAAATTTGGATGACTCACTTTATTGTGATATTTGCTTTATTGTGGTAGTCTGGAATGAGCTCCACAATATCTCCAAGGTATGTCTCTATTTAATGACACAGAATAAATTGTTACAATGCAACCAGTATTATTAGAATAAGTAATACTGCAGTATGTTCTGAGATTGAATAAATATGTGAATGTTAAAATAAAGATGAATCTACACATAGTACTATAGTGAAATTCAAAACACAGATTAGTTTCCTACTGTTGCTATAACTAATTATCACCAGTTTAGTAACTTAACCCAAATGTATTATTTTACAGTACTGTTAAGTCAGGATTCTGAAAAGGGTCTCACCGGGCTAAAAGCAAGGTTTGACAGAGCTATGTTATTTCTGGAGGCTCCAAGGGAAAACTTGGTTTCCTTGATTTTTCCAGTTTGTAGAGGCTACTGGCACCGCTTTATTCATGGCCTTCCTTCTTTAAAGTCAGCAATCACCCTATTTCAACCTCTGTTTCTGTTGTCACATCTCCTGCTTTGACTCTGACTCTCTTGCCTCCTTCTTCTACTTTAAAGGTCCCCTGTGATTACATTGGGCCCACCTACATAACCCAGATAATCTCACCATTTCATGATCCTTGATTTACTCACAACTGCAAAGATAAGGTATTCATAGGCTCAGTAACAAAAATGTGGACTTTTATTGTGGGGCAGGGCTTCTGCCTACTACACATGAATAACATCTTTAAAGGTAAATTTGTAATGCCTGAACAGTTTAAAATGTGGTAGCTAGTATATGACCCAGGACTTCATATTCTAAGTATGTTTACTATGAGAAATCCATGGATACTCAAATTCAAAAATGTTCAGTGCAGTATCATAATAATAAGGAAAAACTGTAAATAACCTAAATATGTACAAGAAGAGAGGAGATAAATACATTAGGTATATTTAATCAATAAAAATTATATATTAATAAAAAAGAATACATAGTCATACATATATAAATAAATTACAAAATATATTGAATAAAAATAAAACATTTGTAAATTACACATATGGTTTCATTCATTCATATAAAATGTATTCCAAAATGCCCTACATACTAATACTATTTTTAGATCTGTTTATCAATATATACCAAGAGTATAAAATCCATATGGAAATCATAATTTCAAATTTCAGAACAAGAGCTATATATGGAAGAAGGAAGAAAAATGGGTTTTAACTTTACCAATTATATTTTGTTATACTGTTTAGTATATGATGTAAAACATACCTTAAGAGGACAGATCCTAAGTATCCAATCAATAAATTTACATAAACAGGATATATCTGTATTATCATCACCTAGATATGAATGTAGACCATTAACAAAATTCAGAAGCCCTTTCATCCCCTCTTATCAGCTATTTCAATAGCAATATAGGAATATAGAAGGTAATGAAATAATGTCTTCAAAATTCTCTCTTAAGATAAAAAATGACACACCATAAGTTTGTTTTGCCTATTGTTGAACTTTATCTAAAAGTAATCACAAAATATGTGCTCTATTGTGTCTGGCTTCTTTCATTAAAGTTTATTTAGTTAAATAAGTTTATGCTTGCTGTGTCTGATAGCAGTTTGTGTTAAAGCATTTCAATCTGCTTGAATTTTTTATATATGCATTTATTTACTCATTGATTTAATCACTGTACTGTCAATGAATATTTATGTTGATTCCTGTCAAAGTCTATTATGAATAATGTTCCTAGGAATATTCAAGTACATATTTTTTGCAAACATGTATTCCCATTACTTAAAGATAGTAAAAGTCTTCTGCTATTGCTAGCTCTAAGATATTAAGCCTTGTACTTTTTTTATCCCTTATTGTATCCTGACCTCTTAAAAATGTCTATTAAACTTTCCTCAATTACTCTGAGTATTCCATATATTTTCTACAGAGACTCTGACTGTAAAATAGGCAGAGATCTAAGCCACAAATGATACCAAGCATATTTTTTGGGGTGGTTGATATAAATCCATAATATTATTTAAGTTTGATTTTTTTCTGATTAAAAATAAGTAATATAATTTTAAAAACTGTTTTTTTCTAGAAAGAGAAAAATATATAACCCAATGAGAGATTGGTTTCTATGTTTTGTGTGAGCAGAGATTTCCAAATAATTAGTGTTTTCCAAGATATCTTTTGGGTAAGTGGAATGTGCCTACACAGTTTAGCTGAAAACTCTCAAGACTATTACAAGGGATGAAGTTCAGATAAAATGGAAAGTGAATGTGATATAAAAGAAAGGGTGGTGAGAGAATGGTACATGAGTCAAGTTCATGCTTTTGAGTATGGTATCATTAAAAATTCAAACTAAAGCATTTTACTAATTTTATTTAACCTTTTTAGCCACTGCAATTTTATATGTGGTAAGGCAGGTTTCTCATGACAGAGAATAGAAGAGATAGTTCACAGTTAATTTTACAAATTGCTTTAAAAAGTTCACATATGTCTTCATACCTTTTAAAATCTATATTCAGAAGAATAATATAATTGTTAGTCAAAATTTTTAAAATTTCAACTATAGCATGTAGACTTGAACTTTATGTACATGATTTTTTCTATGTTTTAGTATTTCTTTCCAATTCAATTTTTACATACAGAGCTCTCCATAAAAACTGACTGGTTCTTTGCCAGTATCTCTCTTATTGATAAATTACAGCTATAGATCCTTTCCAGGCTCTACCATTGTAGAAAATTTCTGTGCTTTAGGGTACTGTTATTAAAGCTTGAAAAGATGTTCAGAATAATACTCTGTAGTTACAGAAGGGAAAAGAGGAAAGAAAAAGACAAGAGTTTTTAATACAGGCCTAAATGCTGAATATAGGACTAAGGTTACTAGGAAAGAGTCACTGGATGGAATTTTCTTAACAAAATCCATGGCAGCAAAGAAGAATAAATCAATGAATACAAATATACTGAACACATAATCAACCTGGAGTTTACTAAATGATGTGTGTGTAAAGGGAGAAAATTAAAATAGGGGAGATGGTCTCTGTCTCAACCAAGACTAAGACGACATTCTTTATGGATGAGGAGACTTCATGTTAATATCAATAACCATGCTAATTCTATTTGTAGAATCACTGATAATTTAGTATGAACATGATGACTGCTTCAAGAGAGAAATTACCACTTTCTATACAAAATCACTTTATAATAATATAACTTAGAAGATTTATGTTTTGAGCCCAAATATTCATCCACCCATGGTCTTCAACTTGAACTCTCCTGACACATTAAATCAATATAGACTTTCTTCTACAGGTCAGTGGTCCAGTATTTGAACATTACAAGTAAGTGCCCAAATTATTTTATTTTCAAGTGAAACAAGAGATATCCTTGTAGCATTGTGATTTACTTAGGATTATGGACTCTGGAATCATACTGTCTTTATTAAAATCTGGGCATCTCTCCTCTTACTAGCAGTGTGGTCTAAGGCAACGTAATAACTTAACGATGCCCAATTTAATCTTCTATAAAACAGTTAATGAAAATGCCTAAATCCTAAGATTGTTATCACTTACAAAACGAATAGAACAGGTCTAAGTGTAAAACAGTATAGAGTAAGTACTATATATAGGTATTAAACTATTTTGAATTTCTTCATTAAACTCTGGTATATCTCAGGCCTTCCTAATCTGCGATGTTTAGAAAATTCATAGATGCTCCTGATATGGTTGGACAAGTGTGCCTCTTTGCTTTTTATTTTTATATTTTTAACTTATTGAAGTATAATGAACTCACAATACTATATTAGTTTCAGGTATACGACTTAGTGACTCAGTATTTTTATAGGTTATACACCACCCAAAATTATTATAAAATACTGACTACATTCCCTGTGCTATGTATACCATATCCCTGATTAATTTATTTTATAAGTAACAATTTGTACTTCTTAATCGCCTTCATCTATCTCTCCACCCCATTTCTCTCTGGTAACCCCTAGTCTCTTCTTTGTATCTGTGAATCTATTTCTGTTTTGTTGTATCTGTCCTTATGTTTCATTTTGGTTTTTAGATTCCACATGAAATTGAAAATATAAAATATTTATCTTTCTCTAATATCACTAAGTATAATACTCTCTAGAACTACCTCTGTTATTGCAAATGGCAATAATTCATTCTTTTTATATGGATGAAATATAGACCATTGTATATAGAAATCATGTCTTTTTTTTTTTTTTCTTTTTAGGGCAGCACCAGTGGCATATGGAAGTTCCCAGGCTAGGGGTCAAATCAGAGCTACAGCTGCCAGCCTATGCCACAGCCACAGCTACAATAGATCTGAGCTGCAGCTGTGACCTACACCACAGCTCACAGTGATGCTGGATCCCTAACCCACTGAGTGAGGCCAAGGATCAAACCTACATCCTCAAAGACACTAGTCGGATTCATTCCCACTGCTCCGCAATGGGAACTCCTTTTTTAATATTTAAAAAAATCATTGATGTACAGTTTATTCACAATGTGTTAATTTCTGCTGTACAGAAAAGTGATTCAGTTATACATTACATATTATTTTTTGTACTCTTCTCTTATGGTTTATCATAGGATATTGAATATAGGTCTCTGTGCTATACAGTAGAACCATGTTGTTTATCCATTATATATATAATAGTTTGCATCTGCTACTCCCAAACTCCCAATCCATCCTTCCCCTATCCTCCTCCCCCTTGGCAAGTCTGTTCTCTATGTCTGAGTCTGTTTCCATTTCTTAGATACATTTTTGCTATATTTTAGATTCCATGCATATGATTCATCATATAAGTGACATAAAAAATATTTACCTTTCTCTGGCTTACTTCACATAGTATGATGGTCCAGAGGTCTATCCACGTTGCTTCTAGTGGCATTATTTTGTTCTTTTTATGGCTGAGTACTATTCCATTGTATTTATGTACCACATCTTCTTTATTCATTCCTCTGCCAAGAGACATTTAGGTTGTTTCCATGTCTTGGCTATTGTAAATAGTGCTGCTATAAACATTGGGGTATCTTTTTGAATTACAGTTTTTCCTGGGTATTGATGAAACATATGACAACTCTATTTTTAGTCTGAGGAACCTCTATACTGTTTTCCATATTGGCTGCACCAATTTATATCCTCAGCACTGTAAGAGGGTTCCCCTTTTCTCCACACTCTCTCCAGTATTTATTACCTGTATCATTTTTAATTATGGCCATTTTTGATTATGAGTTTTGATTTGCATTTCTCTAATAATTAGCAATGCTGAGTATCTTTTGATGTGCCTACTGGCCAACCTTATGTCTTCTTTGGAGAAATGTCTGTTTAGGTCTTCTGCCCATTTCTCACTTGGATTGGATTGTTTGTTTTTATTGTTGTTGTGTTGTTTTTGTGATTAAGTCCTTGTTAGTTATATCATTTGTAAACATTTTATCCCTTTCTGTAGGTTGTTTTTTTCATTCTGCTTATGGTTTCATTCACCATGCAAAAGCTCTTAAGTTTAGTTAGGTCCCATTTGTTTGTTTTTGTTTTTATTTCTATTGCTTTGGGAGACAGATCTAAGAAAACATGTATGATTTATGTCAGAAATGTTCTGCCTATGTTCTATTCTAGGAGTTTTATGGTATCATGTCCAATGTTTAAGTCTTTAAGCCATTTTGAGTTCATTTTTGTGCATGATGTGAGGGTGTGTTCCAACTTCATTGATTTATATGCAGTTGTCCAACTTTCCCAGCACCACTTGCTGAAGAGACTGTCTTTTCCCCATTGTATATGCTTACCTAGTTTGTTGAAGATTCATTATACATAGGTGTGCTGGTATATTTTTGGGTTCTCTATTCTCATTTATCCATATGTCTGTTTTTATGTCAATACCATGCTGGTTTGATTACTGTAGCTTTGTAGTATTATTGGAAGTCTGGGAAGGTTATGCCTCCTGCTTTGTTCATTTTTCTCCAGAATATTTCAGAAATCTGGGCCATTTTTTGTTTCATATAAATTTTTGGATTATGTGTTCTAGTTCTATGAAAAATATGGAAGTAATGTGACAGGGATTGCATTAAATCTGTACATTGCTTTGGGTAGTATGGCCATTTTAATATTAATTCTTCTAATCCAAGAGCATGGGATATCTTTCAATTTCTTTGAATCATCTTCAATTTATTTTATTAATTTTTTATAGTTTTCAGCATATATTTTTTTCATATCCTTGGTTAGGTTTATTCCTAAGTATTTTATTTTATTTGATGTGATTTTAAAAGGGATTGTTTATATTCCCTTCCTTATATTTCATTGTTAGTGTGAAAATGCAACCTATTTATGGTATGTTAATCTTGTATTCTACTACCTTACTGAATTTACCTGTTCTAGTAGTTTTTGTGTGGAGTCTTCAGGGTTTTCTGTATATATAGCATAATGTTATCTTCATATAATGACAACAGTACCTCCTCCCTATAGATTTCCATACATTCTTTTTTTAATTTCTTATTTATTTTTGTCTGAATGCTGTGGCTAGTGCTTCCACCACTATGTTGAAGAGAAGTGGTGACTGGGCAACCTTGTCTTGTTCCAGATTTTAGCCAGAAGCTTTTCACCACTGAGTATTATATTGGCTGTTGATTTGTCATAAATAGCTATTATTATGCTGACATATGTTCCCGCTATACCCAATTCCATAATGGCTTTTATCATGAATACATGATGAATTTTATCAAATGATTTTTCTGCATCTATTGAGACGATCATGTGTTGTCTTTTTGTTTTTGTTTATGTGGTACATCACATTGACTGATTTCTATATCCTTGTGTATACATCATGTGACTCTGGGATGAATCCAACTTGGTCATGGTGTATGATCTTTTTTATATGTTGTTGGACTGATATTGCTCAAATTTGGTTGAGAACTTTTGCATCCACATTCATCAAACATATTGGACTATAATTTTATTTTTTGTTAGTGTCTTTGGTTTTGGTCTCACAGTGATGGTGGCTTCAGAGAATATCTTTGGGATTGTTTCTTCCTCTTCAATCTTTTGGAAGAGTTTGAGAAGGAGTGGTATAAGGCCTTCTTTGTATGTTTGATAGAGTTCCCCAGTGAAGCTATATGATCCTGGACTTTTGTTTGTAGTGAGTCTATTTATTTCGTTAGTTTAACTACAGATTCTATTGATCAGTCTGTTCAAGTTATCTATTTCTTCTTGATTCAGTCTTGGTAGGCTGAATGCTTCTAGAAAGTTATCCATTTCTTCTGGGTTGTCAAATTGTTGGCATATAATTGTTCATATAATTCTCTTTTTTTGTATTTCTGTGGAGATGGTTGTGATTTCTGTGGTATCTGTTGTGATTTCTCCTCTTTCATTTATTTTATTTGGATCATCTCTCTTTTCTTCTGGATGAGCCTGGCCAGAGTTTTGTCAATATCCTTTACTCTTTCAAAGAACCAGCTCTTGGTGTTGTTGATTTTTTCTATTTTTTTACATCTATTTTATTTATTTCCTCTCTGATCTTTATCATCTTTTCCTTCTGCTGCCTTTAAGATTGTTGTTATTGTTCTTATTTTTCTAATTCTTTTAGGTGGTGGGTTAAGTTGTTCATTTGAGATTTTTTTCTTGTTAATTAAAAAGGCCTAGATTGATATCTTTCCCTCTAAGAACTGCTTTTTCTGCATCCCATATCCTATAGATTTTGTATGGTTGTATCACCATATCTTCTTTCTCCATTCAGCTTCTGATGGGCAGTTAGGCTGCTTTCAAACCTTGGCTGCTGTAAACAATGTTGCTATGAACATCAGGGTACATATATCTTTTCATATTAGTATTTTAATTTTCTTTGGATAAATACCTAAAAGTACAATTGCTGGATCTTATTATAGTTTATTTTTAAGTATTTGAGCAATCTCAATGAAGCTTTCCTTACTGGGTATACCAATTTACATTCCCACCAACAGTATTAAGATTTCCTTTTCTTCACATCCTCTCCAACACTGGTTATTTCTAGTCTTTTGATGACAACCATTTCTGGAAGGTAGCTCCTTTCCTTATTCTAAATATGATGTTGTTATTTAAATGTAATCTTCACTTCTCAAAATGGCATCCACATTTTGAATACTGAACAATGGATAAAAATCCTGATACTTTGTTGCTGAACTATGACTCTTGCACTCTGAACTTATGAATTTACTTATTTGACTGCAATAGGAAGACCTCACATTTTCCCAACACACTGAATCTTATTTTGCCCAAAGGCCTTCAATGACACTATCCCCTTGGTCAATTAATTTTAGGTGGTAAACATTAGTTCTATTCACTAAATTTTCCTTACTACCTTCCTTTCTGACTGCTGTATTTCCCTTCTCTACTTTGTCTATTAAAGTGAAGGTGAAAAGTGAGTCTCATTACTAGGGGTAATCTCTACACCAGGCTCTTTGTTATTTACTTGACTGAGGACACTATGGAGAATGCCTCAGCTCATCTACCATGAGAATGAGGCATGAGCATAAAATAGACCTTTGGAATATTCAGGCATCACAGACTATAAGAAGGGTCTAAGAGTTTAGTCTCATTGTAAACTAGCAGATTAACATGCTACAATTTCATGTATCTATGTTGGCAGAAGAATACAAGAATCCTGAGCCAGAGGAATAGAGCTTTTATTACTCTCAGCAACATTAGTAGCCTAGGCAATTCCTTCTTAATTCCTAAAGTACGACAGAATAAGAGCCACTGTTTACCTGTGAATGCAGGGGCTTATAATACAGGAGGGTAAACATAAAACTGGCAGATTAATTTTATATAGGACTGCTAGTACAGTTGCCTATCCTAAGAAAGAGATTTTGTTCATTAAGAAATTCTCTTCCAAGGAAGAGAAGGAAGGAGTTTCTATGTTATTATCATGGGGTACAAGAAAATGTGAGAAAGAGCATACTTTTAATCTTCAAATCTTTCTAGAATATAATATCTCTACCTGGCAAGGCATGTTTGCTTATCAAACATGTTCTGATCTCAGAAAGCCTGGACTGCATGGTCATGGAGAAATCTTTGGAATATTATGTCCCAATATTAATATGATTTGGGGGTTATTTTGCCTATTTTTTTTTACCTGCTTAACATCAAAATTCTTATTACATAATTCACATTTAAATTTTTTTCAAAAATGTAAAACTGTAACATGCCCTAAAGATATTTCTTATCTTAATTGTAATAACCTAACAAAAAATGTTGAGCTTACATGCAAACACTCACACTGTCACAGAAAATATCACCCAAGCAATTAGAGGTGGGCTCTTTTCCACACTCACACACACACACACACACACACACACACATAAATAAAAGTAGCAGTGGTATTCAAAGGACTCCTGAAATCTTATCAATCACTTGTTCTGGGGATGGATACATTTTATTAAATGTATTTACTACAGTGAAAGAAAAATAAAAGGAGTAATAACACTGCCCTTATAAAATAGTTTTGACTTTTTTTACCCTTATGTAACTCAGCTGGAGATGGATTAAACTGTGGAGAAATCTAAAGTGGATACATAGACATAAAATGCCCTAAATTTATTTGAATACAGGACTTGCATCTCACATAACACATATTAAGATCCTGTGTAAATACTGTTAAGATAAAATATATTGAAAAACACTAATAAGCATACTAGATAAAATAACCATTAAAATGCAATTCTATTTGGAAATAGGGAAAGAACACATTTTTAGGAAATATAAAAACTATCAGGATTCAAGATGAATCATATATAGGGAGATGAAGCTCTTCACCCACCTTGGCCATATGGTTTCCTCAATCTAATATTTGTTCCTGCTCTAATCTCTCTTCTTCACCTCTAAGGTTATGCTGTTGTCAAAGCAAATTTCATCTGATTCATCTTTATAATCTTAATGTTTATACTAGTGCTTAGCATATATAAATACTCACTAAACTTTCATTAAAAGAAGGAACGAACTTATCCCTTATATGTTTTCTTCTATCTATATATATTTGTCAAGTGTCTACCACTGGAATAGGAATCTGATGAAAACTGAAATGTCCCCTGATGACCTAATTTCAAATGTCCCTCTAATTTTCTCTTCTTACATAGTTTTATTTAACATCTTGTTTATTCTTCCAAATAATTTTATGCACATGCATGCATATACAACTTGGATTTTTTTTCTCTTCTTTTCCTTATTTCATGGGACACACTGTTCTGGACTTTCCCTTCTTTATGTAATAATATATCTCAGAGGCTTGTTTATATCAAAACATAAAAGACTTTTTACATTTTTAAACAGCAAAATAATGTCTGGTTGTACGAATGACAAAAAGTTATTTACCAATTCCTATTGATTGGCGGTGAAATAACACCCCAATTTTGCACTATAACAAATAATACTATAAGTGAATAAAATTTTAGAGGCAATTTTTCCATATACGCAATACAATTTGTGGGAAAAATTCTTAAAATTTCTGGGTCAAAGTGCATTTGTAATTTTGATAGAGACTACCAACATGCCTTCCATGTGGGTTGTGCCAATTTTCCCTCTACTAGTAATGAACGAAAGTTAATAGATTTTATATTTTGGAGATTAAGCCCTTGTTGATTGCATCATTTGCAACTATTTTCTCTCATTCCATAGGGTGATTTTCTTTTTTTGTTTATTTATGATTTTGTTTGCTGTGCAAAAGCTTATAAGTTTTATTAGGTTCCTTTTTCTCATTTTTTAAAGTTTTATTGAAGTATAATTGATTTGCAATGTTGGGAAAATTTCTCATGTGCAACAAAGTGATTCAGTTGTACATGTACACACAACCATTCTCTTTCAGATTATTTTCCCACATAGATTATCACAGAATATTGGGTAGTGTTTTACTTGACTCAGGGTATCTGGGAAATAGGTAGAAGTCCTAAAAAGACATTTCTCCAAAGAATATATATGGATGGCCAGTAGGCGCATGAAAATATGTTCGACACCACTAATTATTAGAGAAATGCCAATCAAAACTACAATGAGACCAATACATTCCACTAATCAGAATGGCTATTATTGAGTCTAGAAATAGCAAATGCTGGAGAAGGCATGTTAAAAAAGGAACCCTCCTACATTACTGGTGGGAATGTACATTCATACCACCACTATGTAAAACTGCATGGAGGTACCTCAGAAAACTAAGTACAGAACTACCATATGACACAGAAATCCCACTCCTGGGCATATATCCAGATAAAACTTTCATTGAAAAAGATACATGCACTCCTATGTTCACCGCAGCACTATTCACATAGCTAACGTGGGAACAACCCAAATGTCCATTGACAGACGACTGGATTAAGAAGATGTGGTGTATATATACACAATGAAATACTACTCAGCCATAAAAAAGAGCAAAATAATACTATTTGTAGCAACATGGATGGAACAAGAGACTCCCATACTAAGTAAGTAAATCAGAAAGAAAAAGACAAGTACCATATGATATCACTTATATCTGGAATCTAAAATATGGCACAAATGAACCTATCTACAAAAGAGAAACAGGCTCACAGACTTAGAGAACAGTCTTGTGGTTGCCAAGGGGAAGGGGGAAGTGAATGGAAAGGACTGAGAATTTGGGGTTAGCAGATGCAAGCTATTACATTTAGAATGGATAACCAACAAGGTATTAATGTATAGCACAGGTAATTGTATCCAATAACCTAAGATTATAATGGAAAACAATATAAAAAAAGAATGTATAATATTCTGATATATATGATGTATATATATATATGACTGAGTCACTGTTATATAGCAGGGATTGGCACAATATTGTAAATAACTATACTAAAATTTTAAAATATAAAATAATTTAAAATAAATAAATATACATTTAAGCAATCTAACATAATAGTTTAAGAAAAGTTCATAGATTTTAATGTATCACTGCCAATATTGTGAGTTATCAAGCTTTTGAAATTTTGCTAATCGTAGAATTAAAAACTGTATTTCAATATAGTTTTAGTTTATATTTCTCTTTTAATGACGTTCCCATTTTGTTATAAAGTGGCTGTTATATTACAGGTGAGCTTTTTATGACAGAGAGAGGGGCCTTGCTAATTAGTGTCTACGACAGTATGATGTAAACATTTACCTAGCTTGTAATTTTTCATTTTTATTTGCAAGTGGTAGTTTATTTCTGTTTAATTTTATATATACAGTAAAATTAATCAGTCCTTAGAAGGTTAAAAATATAGTGTTCCAAACAAAATTAGAGAGTCACATTATCCTGGAGTTTATGGCAATTTTGCTTGAATTCAATGGTATCTAGTACTCCTGCAGGGTGGTGGAATTATCTAAGAAGCTATTTTGCTAAATAATAATTGCATACCATAAGTACTATAGATACTTTAATGAACTGGTATTTAAACCAGTGTAAAATAATTTTATTAAATAAATGAAAAATCTTAGCAAAAAAATTAATGGTAAGATGAAAGGCTGGATTAAATATTTTAATCTTTTTAATGGTCAATTGTCCAAAGTTTAGAAAAAATAAATACAGCTACCTCTTTAAACCATAACTTATCAAACTTGAGCATCTTAACCTACTAATTTTATTTTGTCACTTATTTTGAAACTGAACTATATTTTACAATCATTCCAAAATCCAATCAAGGATTTGCCTGCTGTTGTCATTGTCACATTCATAACAACAAAAGCATGCTACTTAGGCCCTTCAATCTATAATAACCACAGATGCACTGGGTCTTCCATAAAAAAGTAAATTGTTTTAGGATTTCTATGAACTGGAACAGAAACCAAGGATGTTCCAGCAATATTTTCTTCCAGTGGCATCTGTGAAGTACCTCTGGTTATTTTCCTCTTGTCTCTGCATCCTCTTTGTGTTCCAATAACAAAATTTTAGTTTGTTAAATTATTTCCTTTGCCTCTACTGGACAGAATACTTGGTCAGATTCAAGGTACCAATGGGCTCTCATGCATATGGTGGTCAACATAGAGGTGTTTTTGGTTTGTTTTTAATACCTATGTTGTCTTGTTCTATCCAAAACTGAAACAGCTAATATACATATAAAGCACAAAACTACTTCTTCAATCTGTCAGGAAAAAGCCTGTCTATATTTATGCATGTCTTCCAAACTGTTGCTGACCACTAAAGGGTGGATTGTAAAAGAAAGTTTGAGAAAAAAAAAAAACATAAAATCTACAGATTTTTAAAAAAATTAAATATATACTTGCTGCCATAGAAGATAATTAACTGGGATTAGGGATAAAAGGTCATAAAGAACACTAAATTAAAAATAAGTAGTTTGATTAATGGGACAATATTTCCCCTTGTTAAAAGAGCCACTTCCTATTTCAGTTATGGTTGTAGGTATTTGTTTAGCTCTAGCATCATTATGAAGAAGCACTATCTTTCTCCCTCCTCAGTGCATGCTGCCACATGTAATTTATAAAATATGTATTATGCTATCTTGAGACAATCTGTAGCAGCTCACACTGGTCTTTTCTGTCTGTCTGTCTGTCTCTCTCTCTTCCTCTCCCTCCTTACCCCCTCTCCCCTACACATACAACAGTGCATCTGGAAGGATCATTTTATCATGTGACAGTAGAAGAAACAGATTACATGGAATTATAATAAAGAATACATATCAAATCACATCATTTTTCCTACAACATTCCAGCATAATGGAGTCTGTTAAAACCGGATTTTTTTTAGTCTTCACTATGCTCTTACATATAAAGGTAGATTTAGTAAAGCAAAGAGAAGTTTACCTTCACTATCATCATTAATGTTACTGATAGTTTCATGCCTAAATTTCAAGTATTATATTTCAAATGTAACCTGATACTATTTACTTTATGATCTTTTTTCTTACATGTTTATTCTTTACATACAGAATTTTGTATGTTTCCATATTTAGAAAAGCAATCATATCCTCTGAATTTCAGAATGAAATATTGTGGTTTCTTGATTAAGTAGATATGTATTATTAATAATTACTCAAAATACTGATGCATTGTTTTCAAAAGACCTAAGAGATTGTTGCATTCTATGCATTTGAGATCATGTATATTAAATAGTTGAAACATTATCAACATTCACCATTAAACTGGTATGTTAAGTTATATTGAAGGAAAGGATGAAAAGAAATAAAACCAAGCCAGCTCAAGAATAGCAGGGTGAACCTGTGAACAATCTTCAAAGTTATTTTCAGAAACATTCTAGGGAGATTAATAAAAGACTATAGTTTCCCCATGAAGTACTGGGTAGAGGTACTGAGGGAAATGTCCCAATAAGCTTCAAGTTAGTGCTATGTTTGTATTCTTACCTGAGGCAAATACCAATTAAGTATGCTTTAAATGCAAACTGACTTTTCTTTTAGTGGAAAGGTTAAGGGTTTTAAGATAAACCTCTTCACCTTCCATCTTATTAGAAAGGATGATGAGTTCCTAGGGCATTTGAAAAAATTGTAAAAGATTTTTAAATGGCCAAAATAAAATTAGAAACAATGTAACAAAGCTTATGTCATAAAATAAAGATGTATCTGACACCAAGGAACAGAGGAGCAATACTCACATTAAGCAGTAGGTAGAACTTGCCCACAGCCATGGGCTTCACTGGAAAAGTGGCTAGATTCTTCCAATATGTAGCAGCAACTCCACATAGAGAATGCTAAAATTAAGAAAACAGCATATTAAAATATGGGCCTTCTGGAGGAAGATGTGATTTCTTCATGAAGCATGTATCTAAGATATGGCCAAGAGATTCCCAAGACAATTAAACGCTTCCTGGTTATCAATAATAATGAATGATATGTTTAAATGAAGTACAGAATTAATCTCTAATTAATTTGAATGCTTGAATAGAAAAGACAGAAAAGGCTAATTATGTTGGCATTTTAGCATTTTCTTTCAGATTGTTTTTGAAATATATATACGAATATAAAAAATTGATACACTTTTATAAAATGGTATTAAGATTTAGTTTTCCATACCATGCTAGTATAGTAGGATGAAATGATTTCACAGATTGAACCTACAGTTCCTAATGTGCTAGAAGTTTCCTTCTCTGGGGGAAGTGCCTTAATAAAATGTTTAAATTCAGAAAAACTGAAAAAAAAAAGTATTACAAGGAAACAAAGACAGCAAGGTTTTGAATTTGGAGGTGGATTATAAAGAGACAGTCAGAAGGAGAAGACAGATATAGGCCAATAATTTGGTAAGAGGCTCTTACGTAATAAATGACCTATATGAAAATTCTAGTGGAAGTAATAGCCAGTGAATTAAATGATTATATATATTTATAGTTGTTGGCACCCCCCTGATATAAATACTGTGACAATCTCACCAATAATTTCATTAAGATTTCCTACACACAAAGTGTCTGTGGAATGAGTTTAGCGATAAAAGATCAAGAAAAGTGGTTTACTACCTCATATGTGTTCAAGTAGAATAAAAGACACAAAATACTTTTGGTAATTGAGACCTCACAATTTCTTTTTCTTTGGGGGGGGGGATCAGAAACCTATATCTGAATATGGGAATGATCAGACTTTACAATATCTAGGGAAAGAATTGGACATCCTGAAGAAACTGGACTTAAGTGCTTGAGACAATTATCATTTAAAATTATTCTGATATTTTGACCACGCAAAATGACAATTTCATAAAAAAACACATGTCTAAACAGTTAATTACTTCAACGTTTATTAATGTGGTGCCTACTATGTGGGAAACACTCTGCTAGGCATAGCAGTTGATTTAAAAAAAAAAAGTAATAATTTCCACCCTCACAGCTTTTACAGTGTACTGGGAGAAACAGATTTGGGTTAAATATGACACTATACATACAAATAAAATGTAAAGTTATATAGAAAATAGAAGATGGTACTAAAAAGCATAAATATTTTAGGGGATCACAAAGCACTTCTCTGATGAAATGGACAATGGAGCTCAAATTATTTCCATTCTTAGCTCTTTAGAGCTCCAATAGCTCTCTCTCTCATTCTCACTTTCAGAAGATGAACCTGTATACAATTTTACTGAGAAAAATAGAATTAGAAGAGAAAGTCCATAAATTCTTATTTCTGCATATCTAGAATTATCTATACATATATAGTTGCCTTCCCTGGTTACTAGAGTTGAACTCTTTATTCTCCTTTCAAAGGTCAAATCTACATATTATAAACGATACTTAATTCTTTCTTGACCAACCAAGGCCATCACATGAACAATGTTGTTTTTCTATACTAAATCCTCCTTTCCCCCTTAGTAATTCCATGTTTGCTCTTCTTAGCCATGACCTATTTGTTTGTTTGTTTGTTATTTTTAGATAGGATCATCTGTTCCATATTTTAGATTCCACAAATAAATATCATATGCTATTTGTCCTTTTCTTTCTTGCTTACTTCACCTAGTATGAGAATCTCTAGTTCCGTCCATGTTGCTGCAAATGGCATTAGTTTATATTTTTATGCCTAAGTAATATTCCATTGTATATATGTACCACATTTCCTTAATCCATTCATCTGTTGATGGACATTTAGGTTGTTTCCATCTTTTGGCTATTAGGAATAGTGTTGCTATGAACATAGGGGTGTGTGTATCTTTTTCAACAAAAGTTTTGTCTGGATATATGCCCAGCAGTTGAATTGCTGGATCATATTATAGCTCCACATTTAGTTTTCTGAGGTACCTCCATACTGTTTTCCATAGTGGCTGTACCACATACTAAATCTTTAAATGATACCCTTCTCTTGGATTATTCCTATAATAATATGCACATGTTATTTATTTTGTTAATTTCTTTCTATTAGAATAGTAGAAGCACTGCACAAAACTTACACAGCTATTTTTATTTCACTCCTTGCTATGCACAAATTCTACCTATTATTTCAGTTTTCAGTTAACTGAGGAGAAAGGAAGGATTGAAAGGAAAAGGAATATGAGATGTCCTATCTTTCCTTTTCCTTCTATGTCATCACTTTCAGCATAAATGATTAGCTAGTACACGAAGATGAGTAAGAAAGGGTAAGATTGTTGGTTCATCTTTTTCTGATTCCTTTAGGTATAAAATTAATTTTTTATTTGAGATTTTTCTTATTTCTTAGTAGGTATGCATTGCTATAAACTTCCCTCTTAGAACTACTTTTGCTATGTCATATAGATTTTGGAAAGTTAAGTTTCTATTTTCATTCCTCTCAAGGTGTTATTTGATTTCTTCTTTGATTTCTCTGGTTGATCTCATGGTTTTTAAATGGCATACTGTTTTGTCTTCATGTGTCTGTGGTTTTTTTTTTTCAATCTTCTGCCTATAATTTATTTCTAGTTTAATACCATTGTGGTCAGAAATGATACACAATACAATTTTAATCTTCTTAACTTTATTGAGACTTGTTTTGTAGCCTAGTATGTGATCTATCCAGGAGGATATTCCATGTACACTTAAAAGTATGTATTCTGCTAGTTTGGATGTAATGTTCTATAGATATCTAGTAAGTCCATCCATTCTAATGTGCACAGATCTCTTTGTGATTGGATCTAGTCATATTCCCTCTAAAATAAATCTAACTAAAACTTACAAGCAAAATCAATCATTCAGGATAGAGTTTCTACTTTTAAAACTACGTAGGGGCTGTATTAATGATGTATTCCATCTTTACACTTATATCTACATTTATTTAACTTTTCAACATTTACCATATAGTATGTTGACATCTATTTTATGTGCAAATTTCAACTTCTCCAAAATGATAAAAAAAAAAGCAGCCTAGTTGCTATTGCACCTAAGATTAATTCCAGGATATTACATTTGTCAATTAGAACTATACCTATTTGACATGGAAAATATTCCTAAGTAGGTTTCAAAATTTAAGTCCAATATAATGCTGTTTGTAAATATATATACATTTTCTTCACAGAGACATTTTAACTAACACTATATATAAACAGTAAAAGTCAATGAAAAATCGGTATATTATTTGTCAGCTTTCTTCATGACAAAATGCAAATTCGATTTTTCACAAAACTTACTTTTTTTTTGTCTTTTTAAGGCCACACCCAAGGCATATGGAAGTTCCCAGACTAGGGATCAAACCAGAGCTGTACCTGCTGGCTTAAGCCATAGCCACACCAATGCCAAATCCTACACCAGATCCTACACGAGAACTCATGGCAATGCTGGATCCTTAACCTACTGAGTGAGATCAGGGACTGAACTACTGTCTTCATGGATACTAGTCAGATTTGTTTCTGCTGAGCCACAACAGGAACTCCCTTTTTTTTTTTTTTTTTTTAAACTCATTCTATTTTGAAAGCAATTAGGTTTAGAACACAGAAGACCCTGAGTTTTTTAATTGCATTTTCTTATGGAGATAAACTTTCTTGTAGAGCAAAAAGCTTACAGTATTTACTTTGATTTTTTTACTGTAACACTTCAGAATTATAAAATAAAATTTTCAATTAACATTCAACTTAGTCCTATTATGAAATTTTTTTTTTAAAGTATCAACACAGGATTCTAAGACCATGTTGAGGTCATCAGTGACATAATTTTTTTAATCTTTCCATATCATCATATGAAAGCAGACAATATAATAAAACCAGACCTAAAAATAAATGGGTGATATTTGCACCAAAACTTGGTAATACAGGTTCCCTCATAAATCTGCAAACATAAGTGTATAAAGACAAACAACCAATAGCCAAAAAATCTTTATGGTATCAACAGCTTTTCAGAATGAAGATGGGGTAATCAAATAAATACCTGATAAAACTAGAAAATATGAGAACCCCAAAACAGCAACAGGAAGTCACTGGAGAACAAATAAAGCCAGTGTGAAAGTAGCCACTGAAACAGGAGGCGTTTCTCCCTATTATATTGCACATTCATGGAAGGTGAAATATAAAATCCAAAGCAACTGGAGCAGTCTGAGCTTTGTGAACTCTTAAATCTTCTACAAATTTATAAAAGCTAACCTGGATCACACCTCATTCTGAAAATCCAGGAAAACCAATTTTACATTAAAATTAGCAACAGTAAATATTGGAATCAAATCCTCTTCAAAGTAACTATGAGGAAAAGAAATAATGGCACACAAGAACATCCCTGTGAACAATGAAAACACTCCAGAAAAACATACCAACAAAGCAAATGAAAACTATAATGCACTATTTTGAAATATGCTCAAAGATAATAAAAGGGAATAAAACACATTTTATAAAAACCTAAGTAAGGTCTTGAAAATTTCAGAAATAAGATGAAGAACTCAAGAAGAAATTAGATTTTTTTTAATTGGAAATGAAGAATAAAAGAAACATAAGACTGAATAATCATCATAAATAATACCTTAAGAAAAATGTTAGATAAAACATGAGCAACATGGAACTCCTGCTGTGGCTTAGCAGATTAAGGATCTGTCATTGCCTACATGAGGATAAAGGTTCAATCCCTGGCCTCACTCAGTAGGTAAAGGGTCCAGCATTGCTGTAAGCTGTGGCATAGGATGCAGATATGGCTCGGATCCAGTGTTGCCATGGCTTTGGCATAGGCCTGCAGCTGTAGCTCCAATTCAACCCTAGCCCAGAGAACATATGTTGCAAGTGGGGCCATAAAAACAAATGAAAAACATGAGCAATATTTTTATAATTAAAATGCAATAATGAATTTCCTTTTCTTGTCATTTGCCTTCTCTTTTCCTAACTTTTTCTCCCAAATGATACCAGATGTTGAATTGCAAATGGAGTTATCAGTATCAACGTACCTTTTCCCAAATACAGAGGTACATGTGGAAATAAATGTAAATGTAATAAAATAATAAATGTATGAGTAAGTTATATTTTCCATCTTTATTCAATGCCAGGGACTCTGGATAGTTAACACCCAATAATAATAGCCCACCTACTGCCCAGATCTCATTTTCTAAAAACTGTTTTACATTATAAAATGTTAAGACTATAAAACTGTCAAAAGACTCTACAACTAGCTTGAAGTGGCTCTAAGTTGCCAAATCTTGGAAAATTTGAGAATTAAAATGTATAATGAAAGAAAGGGATTGTAATCCATTCAACAAAATATGTGAATTCATACTCATATAAAAATAATCGGAAATATAAATGAGAAAACTGTACCTTAAAGTAGAATGCCAATAAGTAAGTATAGAATTGAAAAACGGAATTTAAAAGTTACTATTTGTTAAGTCTCAAAATAATAATGAATTCAGGCAAAAATCTTTAGGAGGTAATAAAGCACATGGCAAGAGTTTGTTGAGAAGCAGAATATTTATAAAGCACTCGTCCATGAAATACTTACTAAATTTAAATGAGAAAAGCAGTAATTTTGATAGAAAAAATCTGGTGGATATCAATTCAATAAAGTAATAGAAGTATTATCAGTAATGGGACAAACAATAGTATTCATGAAGAATAGATCATTATTTCCATAATATTCTTATCAAAAATTTGTAAACTGAATAAAAACATATCTGAGACTTTCTCAGATTTTAGCTGACTTATAAGCTAACCAGTTAACCTAACACAGCTTCATGAATGCTAACAGCATACATGTGAACTTTGGGTAGAGACAAAAGACATTATTACTCACAGCACAGCAAGCCAATGTGAACTTTATGCTTGTGTCAAATTCTCTTGCTCCTCAAAATTGAGGGACACCCTATAGAGTAAAGCTACCAAATTGAGGGACAAATTATAGAATAACACACTCATAATCTTAAGCAAAAATGTTAAGATAACCAAAATCAAATAATGACTGAGAAACTTCGGTCCACTAAAGGAGAATTGAGAGACAGGCCAAATAAAGACATTTTGGGGATGTTGACAGACAATTTTCAGTGAGTTATTCACATTTTTTTGCACATCTTGTGAACAAAGTTACTGATTAAATTTGTTTTGCTTTGTCTTTTCAAAGATAGTTATAAACAAGCAGCCTTGGGGGAGAAAGATGGTACTTTTCTTCAAAATAGATGGCAGATTTGTTTGCTAATTGGATAACTATTAAAAAATATAATGTTTCTCTCCAGAACAAACGTTAGAGAGGATAGTTTTCAGCCCATTACAAAAGTACTGAAGTTTCCTAGGCTCAAAATATGTCATCTGTAGTGTACTCCCACTGCATTGGCAGCATCCTCCTAAGCAACATCATGTCACTTCCATGGGAACTGAGGAGCAAGAGAATTTGACACAATCAAGAAGTTCACGTTGGTTTGCTGTGCTGTGAATAAAAATGTCTTCTGTCTTTACCCAAATTTCACATGTATACTGTTAGCATCCATGAAGCTGTGTTAGGTTAACTGGTTAGCTTATAAGTCTGCTAAAATCTGAGAAAATCTTGATAGGATAATTGGCAAAAGGTGAATCAATACGAAGATAGGCAATAATAATGTATCTATGTCAATTTCCTGATTTTGATAGTTTATTGTGATTGTATTATACAAAGCATTTTGTAGAGAAAATAGTAAATTATATAGTGATAGTTGGTATCGTGTAAGAAACATGTCCAGTTTCAGAGAAAAATAATGTTATTGGTATTGTGCTTTTAAATTGTTTCCTAAGTTTGAAATTATTTAAAATGTAAAAGATATATTAAAAATCTAAGTATCAAAGAGATAAACTGGATCCAAAAGAAATTTATAAACATTAAAAGAGGCAAATAAGAGCAAACATACTGATTTTTTTTAATCAAGAAAAATCAACAGTAAGAGAGCATAATATCATGGCTACATATAAAATAAAGTTCATAAAATAGAAATATATATATATATATATATATAGAAATTATACTTAAGAACACAATAAAGGAGTTCCCATAGTGGCTCAGCAGTAACAAACCCAACAGTTATCCATGAGGACTCAGGTTCAATGCCTGGACTTGCTCCTTAGATCCGGCATTGCTGTGAGCTGTGGTGGAGGTCACAGATGCAGCTCAGATCTGAGTTGTGTGGCTTTGGCTAGTCTGGCACCTACAGCTCTGATTTGATCCTTAGCCTGCTTTCATATGCCACAGATTTGGCCCTAAACACACACACACACACACACACACACACACACAATAAAAATCACTTTATATACTTGAGAATATTGAATGAGCATGCCCCAAAGCAAGAAACATTTTCTTAAATAAATTGAATTTAAAAAAAAAAAAAAGTGTATTTGGGAAAAGAGAGCAGTGAAAGTGGAAGAAAATTAGATTATCACACTTTTTCCCTGTTCCTTTTTTTTGTGCTTTTTATGAATATACTCAAATATGGAAGTTCCCAGGCTAGGGGTCAAATTAATTGGAGCTGCAGCTGCTGGCCTCCACCACAGCCACAGCAACACCGGATCCGATTCACATCTGTGAACTGCGAACTGCACTGCAGCTCATGACAATGCACACCCTTAACCCACTAAGCAGGGGCAGTGATTGAAGCTGAGTCCCTCATGGATACTAGTGAGGTTTGTTATTGCTGACCCACAGCATGAACTCCTTTTCCTGACTTTTATAGTAATCATTTTTCTGTAATTATTGTTTTCACAAACAGGTTTACATGCCATAAGAAAATGGATAAAAGTATTTGAGATATTCAAGGAAAGAAATATGATATGAGATTACTGTATTTAATGTGGTATAAAATAAATGATTAAGTATAGAATACTCCAATTCTTCCTGTGTTTTTGAGAGTCAGGATATTTTGTGTGAGAAAAAAAGATATAGACTATAAAACCACAATTCCTAATAATGTCCTCAGGAAGGATTAAAATCCAGTAGCAATGAGCATCCAGATCACTTAGATATAACCCTGAAATACTACTGTGCACTACAGATACTAGGACTTCTCAGAAAAATGGCCCTTTCCAAATCTGGGGCAGGATATGTTCAGTGTGGGCCTGGAAAATATTATCACACAAGATATTAAAGAAGTTATCAAAACTACTATGACATAACAAGAACAGGAACCATGTTTAAGAGACTTCAACTGGCCAAAGCGGATAAAATTTGAATTTCAATAAGTTAGGTATTTGCAAATAATTGAAACTCAGGAACCGTACTAGAACCATGAGTTCCTAATGAATTTTTTTAAAAAAACAAACTAATCAGTCACCTTTGGGAAACAACAGAGAACCAACTCATTATTTTAAAAACTGATAAAGGAAGTAAATATTTATCCTGGCTTTTCTATATGAACTGAACCAAGGGGTAATTACACAATAAATGAGGAAAGTAGCTCTACAAAAGACAGTAAAATTTAGTCTAGTGATGAAAGAGCAAAGTGTTACCCTGATCACGCCAAAGGCCTTGGAGCTGAATCTGATCAAGCCTCTGGATCCACATGACATTTTGCCGGGGATAAAATGACAGAGAAATGTTAAACAATGAAAATGCAATAAATATGCAATTGGCAAAATTCACACTGGAAAATTCTACATACCAAAAGACTGGCTCAGATCCTCAACAGGGAAGGAAAATTATAACAGTCAGGATAGTGGTTACATTTGGTAGGAGGGAAGAGTGTTTTGATAGTAACAAGGCATAAATATTTGTATCTAGAGAGGCTGGTAAACTTGTATTTTTTGACTGGATAATGTATTCCAATGGTAATCTGTCATAATAATTATGATATACATATTTTTGTGAGGTTGTATGGTTTTCTATTAGGCTGTCATATATTATAATAAAAAGGTAAAAATAAATTAACACTGACTGGAAAAATTAGGTCATAAGAAAAAACAGAAGATGCAAATAAATTGTTTTATTAATCATAAACTTATATAAAGAGCCGTAAACAATGATACATTGTCATGATTTTCATATTATAAAAATTTTGACATATTTATTTATATTTCTTAACAATAATTTCAACTAACATATATATGAACATGAACACAAATTAAAAAGTGTAAGAAGTATAAATTCAGAATAGTGATTGAAAGTTCTAAGTTTGAAAGTAAACAAGTAATGTGATGACTCAGAAATGCACTTAGGTAAAATCTAAATCAATAAGCTAGTTTCTGATTTCATTAAAAAATAAAATACACATATAATTAAATTTGTTAATTAAAATGAGGAATGCTAATCCTCAGAAAGTCAGAAAAAAAATCACAATATTAATACTGGGAGAACATGAATATGGAAAAGAAAAGTTATAGTCCAATTTTATAAGCAGTGTAATAAACTGCTATAGTTTATTTTAAAAAAATGAAGTCTGCAAATAGTCAACATTTCAGAATGTTAGTTAAGAACAGAATTATATACAACTAGAGGAAAATTAATCAAAAAGAAATTGACAGTGTAAATAAAATCCTAAGCTCTGTACTATGTGACTTTGGTAAATAAACAAAGTTATTCCTAATTGAATTCATGACATACTTGCTGTTGAATGACTAGTTTGTTTTGGTTAGGTTTAGGAAGAGAAGAGAAGAGGAGGAAGGTATTTCCATACTAAGGCTTTCCACTCCCATGATTGTTGATAAATTTGAAAGGCTTTTCATGTAGTCACCATTTTAATTAGACATGTGATTTAATGATCTTTCACTGCCATGACATGCATTTATGTTTGTGTTGACATGAATATTACAAACAGAGAGCTAAAGTGGAGGAACCAATGTGATTTCCTAAGAGGAAGGCATTAGCTAAAAAGAAGAAAAAAAGTAATGGAGAACACAAACCCAAAGTAAATGTACTACAACTACATGAAAGATCTTAATATCATCAATATCATATAAATATAAATGTTCTAGATGGCATAGGTTTAATATATCAGGATTAGCTTGATCAGATGTTAAGAAATTAAGATGTTAAGAAGAGGACACCGGAGTTCCCGTCGTGGCTCAGTGGTTAACGAATCCAACTAGGAACCATGAGGTTGCGGGTTCGATCCCTGCCCTTGCTCAGTGGGTTAAGGATCCGGCGTTGCTGTGAGCTGTGGTGTAGGTTGCAAACATGGCTCATATCCCACGTTGCTGTGGCTCTGGTGTAGGCTGGCAGCCACAGCTCTGATTAGACCTCTAGCCTGGGAACCTCCATATGCCACAGAAGCAGCCCTAGAAATGGCAAAAAAAAAAAAAAAAAACAGACAAAAGAAAAGACAAAAAAAAAAGAAGAGGACACCAAGAGTGCCAAATATCTGAATTATCAAAATGACAAAAATATGTACTATGAAGAACATCTCAACCATGATGATCTTTTATCTTTTAAATATAACAAGGGCAAAAAAAAAAAAAGAAAACCAATGAAAGGAAAATATCCTAGTACAGTTGACCCTTAAACAACACATACTTGAACAGCATGGGTCCACTTATACAAAAAATTTCTTCAATAAATACTATAGTATTACAGAATCCATGATTGGCTGAATCTGAGGATGAGGAAGAGCAGATTTGGAGAGCCAGCTACAAAGTTGTATGTGGTGTCCCTAACACCTCGGTTTTTAAAGGGTCATTTGTATATAATACAGTTCTTCCTCATTATATAGCAATGGAATGGAGATCAGTATAACATTCTATGTGTATTCTCTATTCTATACTCATGACTTTGACATCTCAATTTATCAGTGATTTCATTAATTAAGTTTCAAATAGTACCTGCACTCCCTTAAGAGACCAAAACAGATACAATAGGATCTAAGTTTCTGTAAAACATACTAAATTAAATGATTACATGTTATTTGATTATCCATTGAAAACCATTCTCACTAAAACTAATGACTCCCTATGTGAATATCAAAATCCCTGTTTTTCTAACCTAATTTTGGACTTAATTAAATTGCAGTAAATATCCCATATTGATCACCTAGCAATGGACATAAGGAAGAATGGCACTAATTTAATATTGTTGTAATATATACATGTATATTTTATACTTCAATGGTATGATATTGATAATATCGATTTTACAGTGCTTTACAATTTCTGTCATTTAATCATCTCAGCATCCTTGTAAAAACAGTACTGATTTCTTTATTTTACTAATAAAGAGACTAATATTGATGGAACTGAAATATTTTACCAGATGAGCACAGATCTATTTCCTCCACATTTCTAATTTTTTTTTCCAATCTGGCTTGAAATTATTCTCTATAAGGTGCATTCTACACAACACATTTTATAGCACATAAAAATTACTCTATATTTATTCATTCAGAACTATCTTAGAATGAATATGTATATTTTTTTAATTTAGAAATAATTATAATATTAATTGCCTGCTTTTTTTTCACCCAGTAAAGTCAAACCTGAATATCAACCAGAGGTTGTTAATCCTGGTCCTCAAGGTCAGAACTGTGGCTGAAGAAAATCATGTCAGGACGGGTTGAAGAGTAGACCATAAACAGTTAACTGATATTGCCCTTCTATTAGTTCATGATTTCCATTGTCTTCTAGAAATATTACTAAACTGATGAGAACAAATGAGAATATAATTTCAGGCTTACTACTCTGTTTCTTCTTAATTCCCTGGAGTTTACCTTCCTTCACTACATATGTCCAAGATGGACATACTCAAAGAAAAGATATTCAAAAAAGAAACTCAAAACTATAATCTTGTGGATTTTCTTTTAATGTTTAAAATATAAATGCAACATGGAAAATTGCTGAAAAAATGTATGGAATAAAGCTTGGTATAATTATAAAGATAAAATAATAAAAATAAATAAATACAGACATAAATGAATAGTTAAGGTTTTCTAAAGACAGAATGAGAGAGCTGTTGAGGCTTGTTTCCTTATCTCTAAAGAAAGAAGTTTGATGAAGTGATTTCTAAAATCTCTTCAGTTTCACCACTGTACAGTGTTATCTTTTAGATATTTACCACCCACACAAACACCCAGTGCCCTTAAGGAGTATTTCTCAGGAATAGGGTGATTATAACATGAGATGACCCACCTCCACTCATCTGCTTACCATTTCCACCTGTGTGAGATTCCCTTTAATCCATGATGAATGTTCTTAAAGATAAAATGGATTCAAAACAATCTTAACACCTTCACTGATGTCCATACTTCTCTTATGGCAATGTATATTTTTTTAATTTTTATTATGTTTGTTTAGGCAATTCCTTTATAGGCAATGAACACTGTTTATAAAATTGCAATGGGGGGAGGTGAACTTCTACATTGAAAGCATTTGGAATTTTAAAGTGCAAATTCCTGAACTTGATTATAGAATTACATGGACACTTTCAATTTTCTTGTTTATAAGATGCTGAATTTTATTCTTGCAGATACTTAGTATTATAGAGTAACTGTTGTAAGTTCTTTTATTTACTCTTGTTTTTTCCAACTCCTGTCAATTCTTGGCCTAATTATAACCAATATCACAGCCTCAGCCTTATCTAGTTGCTGATTTAATCTTGAATAAATTTTCAGAATATCAGGATATCCTCAGATTCATCAATCTGGGCAGGATGTTAGTCTTGTTGTAAGAGTTAATTTTGCTCCCTAAGAGCTATTTTCTGTGTACTTTCCACTGCCTACTTATTTCTTAACTATAATCCTGCTTTAAAGTAGAATAAATCAAAACACAATTTTTATGTGTTTTATTAATGCTATAACTTGAGTAGCCTATTACAAACTTTATCATGGTGAACCATCTTAGATCTTGAAGATAGCCTGTATCAAGCCAAAATGTGTCACCTCCCTTTAATTATTCTACCCGGAATTCCTTTTCACCCAAAAAATGGGCCAGCCCTATACCTAAGACTCTTTAGTGGCCCAGTGTTAATCTAAGGTATGGCATTCTATCTCTTTCTATACTAAGTCTCTATGAGTAGAAAATCTGCCTTTTTGTGGGAGATGAGAAAGTCCTATCCTCAGTGAAAAAGGCATTTAAGGCAACATTACCAAGCCCCAAAACAGTTTGTTCCTTTTTTTTCCTCACCTCTTCCCCATATGCCTAGACAGGATGAAACAGATGGTCATTAATTTTTAAAATTCCTTTAAAATATATAATACAGATTCTCAGATTCATGAGATTATAACACATGGTAGTTATATAATTTACAATGTGAGAACTAATCAATAGATCAACAGCACTGTTTGCAAGGTAGGCAGTTCAGCTTGAAGATTTTTTGCCAGAAAAGGAAACATTCCTCCAGTTGCCATTGGTTGTCAAGATCTGAGCAAACAAATGGTATTGTTGCACAATGTCAAATAGCCCACATTCTATGCCTTGTTTTTCTTTTAACAGACTGTGAAAAGACCAACAGCTGTTACTGAGCTAAGAAGAAGGAAAGGATTTACAGTAGGTGGTACCACCTGTGCTTTTCTTGTTCCACCCTTAAAAATCTGCCACTTTTATTGTGGGGCTGAGTGGTGAACATGGCAGTGACTCAATGCCAGGGGGAGTGAGTAGCTAACTGTGGCTCAGTTCTGATATGGAGTAAAATCATCTCTACAAGTCGTAGCAATGTCTGTTGATGAATATATTTTCTTGCTTTTGCTTTATCTATTTCAAGTTTCTAGGAAAAGACCATAAATAAAATGTAAACCTGGATTCAGCTGACTTAACTCCAAAAATAAATATTTACAACCTAGATAATGATTCTCTCTCTATATATATGCAATTAATTATCTTTCCTATATTATGCTTCATTTTAGCTTTTTATATTAAAAACTAGAAAAAATGCACTTGCAAAGTTAATACCTATTTGCCTCTGGTAGCTGTGGGATTTCAAATTTAAACAGCCACTTGGTGAAATATGTTTTCTATTTTCAAGTAAAGCATTTTAATGGTTTATGGATAACAGAGAATTAAGTCATTTGGGGACAAAAATAGTTTTGAAATATGGTAGTTTGAGTTACCTAGCACTTACATATGAAATTTCCCCTAAATGTTAAATTTTAAAATGTTATATGCAGAATAATTTAAGTCAACAATGTAATTTTTTTGACAAAAGCAAATGCATTGAGTGTCTCAGCTGAATCAGGAAATCCCTACTTAACCATTAGGTAGTATTTCTATACCTTGTCATTCTAATCCAATCAATGTTATAGAAATCCAACTGGAATTTATTTATTAAATGAAGAAAGACAAGAAGTGATAATCTCCTTTCATTCTTTTTACTACTTTTCACCTTTCCTATAGTTAATATGAAAATCTGCTCAGTAGAGGGCCTGAGAGGGGTCTGAGGTCCAAAGAGCTAGAGGAAAATAAAATATCCAGAGTTCCTGTCATGGCTCAGTGGAAATGAATCTGAGTAGTATCCATGAGGACACAGGTTTGATCCCTGGCTTCCATCTGACATTGCCGTGAGCTGTCGCAGACACAGCTCGGATCTGGCGTTGCTATGGCTGTGGTGTAGGCCAGTGGCTACAGCTCTGATTCTACCCCTAGCCTGGGAACCTTCATATGCCACAGGTGCGGCCCTAAAAAGACAAAAAGAAAAAAAAGTATCCTTTAGTAATTGTTATTTATTGAAGAAGATAGTAAATGGCAACATAGAAAAAACTTCAAGATAAAGGACACAAGATGTGTTAGGGACTTTTGCATTCATTGGCACCAGAATCCACTGTTTCTATTAATTTATTCACATCATATTTAAACCTTCCTCTAATTGTTTTTTCTCAAGAAAAATTTTCCAAATCAACTATCAGTTAATATTGTACGTTCCATCTATTTTTAACAACCTCTCTTGCCTTTTGAAGCAAGAAAGGAAAGACCCATAGACAAAAAATGTATAGATTATTTTGAAACGATTTTTCTTTTGGATGAATTCATCCAGAAATCAGCAAAAGAATGATGCTGATTTTTTATTGGTGTTTCAGAACAATATTTGGATATACTTGAATACATTAAGTTTCTTTTTTACAACATTAAAAATAGGTTTCATTTATAATCATAAATCAAGTATCAATGCAGAGAACAGTTCAAACTTAAAAGTTCTTGTTTTTGTTATTCCCTATTAACTGTTCTTTGGCACATTTTCTATATACTAATGTCAATAAACAATATCATATCCAGAGCATTCTCAATTACTCTGACAACATTCTTTATTGATGGGGTACTTACTCATAATTTTGTGTTTTTCTTTCCAGTCTAGTGAGACACATTTTTCCCATAGTACATGTTGACAACAGTGCTATCCTACACATTGAAATCTTACACTCTGATTTCCATATTCCATGTTGGTAGTGTTGCAATGAATTTGTCTAGATAGCTGTAAAATGTCTCTCTTTTATCAGTATTTGTCATGTTCAGGGCATGGTCACTAATGTTGGTGGCACAGTGCTTAGATTCAGAGTGTGAAGTTTTAGGGAATTTTGTGACAACTGACTGTCACACTGACACCTGAGACCCATCACTAGAACAGGGAATATCTCCCTGAGGGCTGCATAACCAGGGTCATTCACTGTAAGTCACTGCTTATCAAGAATTAACCAATGCAAAGAATAGATCCCTCAAGTGATTTTTTTTTTCAAAAAGAATGTAAGGCTTTCTTTAACTCATCCACAATTATTTCTGCTGACTTGAAGAACACATAGTAGATAGACTGCTATATAGAGCAACTGTTGCCATCTGATAGCTTACTACTGCAAAATGAGAAAGGAAGCGATACCAAGATGCAGACTCATAAAAGATATTCTGGTGAAAAATCAATGTGGAATAAAAGTGGACAAATGGATTCTCTAACTAAGAACTTAACAGGAAGCATTTACTAGATTAAATAAGCCCCAAAAGAAGAATATTTTGAAAAGACAGACCACAAAACTTGTGTTACAAAAAAGATGGATGATAAAAGAGCAGAAAGAACTTAAATGGGGTCTCTATTTTACATTTGACAAAACCACAAGAGAGAAATGTTCTGATCAGAATCATAACAAAATTTAGTTGAATATCTTGGGTTATATTTCAGTCCTCTTAGACTCTTGTCCAAGTTTCTCTTTTCAGCAGGCCAAAATACATCAAAATTTAATAATTGATGACTGACAATCAAATCATATTCTGGACAGTGAAATTACATCAAATTGCTTAGCCTGTCTAGAATAGGAAAAGGATAAGGCCATTAATTCTAACATGAAAACACTTAGCATTCCAAGACCTTTATTTATGATGCTGAATATACAGTTGACAAGAGTTATACCTAAGAACAGATAAACCACGCATTTTATCTAGGAACAAATAGGTAGGTGTTCTACTATAAATCTACTTACAATAAAACATACCTACTTGATAACCTTCTTTGTCCTTCTTTGCTTTTATTGTTCATTCAATTACATATACTTGTATTAAGTATACACTGTGCTCAATGCATCTTTGAGCATTATACAAGTTTGTAAACATGGTCACAGTTGATACTACCTGCTCCTTCCATTAAGATGTAAAATTTTGAGTTCCCACTGTGATATAGTGTGTTAAGAATCCAAATGCAGTAGCTTGAGTTGCTCCAGAGGTGCAGGTTCAATCCTCAGCTCCATGAAGTGGGTTAGAGAATCCAGTGTTGCTACAGCTGTGGTGCAGGTTGCAGCTGTGGTTTGGGCTTGATCCCTGGACCAGGAACATTCAAGGGCCATGGGTGTAGCCATTAAAAAAAAAAAATTTAAAAAAAAAGATTTTTTTTTTCTCTCCTCTTGAACATGGGTTGGCCCTCTGACTTGATGAATTCCTTAATTCAAATATCTCCACCCAGTTTTCCCTACAAGGAACTACCTACTCTCCAGCTGTGAAGGATACAGTCATTAGGAAGCTTAGAGCTGTCACTTTGCTTCACAGAGACCCATATTACTTAAAGTCATTTTCTTTCCAGGTTGCTTGATTTCAGTGTGTAAGAAAGGCAATTAAGGGCTCAGTCAGTGTGGTACAATGCAGGTCACTCTGACAAGCAAGGCTCACTCTAGAGCTCACCATGTTGGTTTAGACTTTTGAACTTTCATTGTGGATCAACTTCTTCCTCTGCCCTATCACGCCTCCTCTCTTTTCCTTGTATAGGTGTTTTTCCATAATAAGTAACTTATACCCCTAAATAGCTAAATACCATTAGCTATTTCTGGAAAACACAACCTATATTTTCTTTGGCCAGTAAAATGTGGTATAAATGGCAATGTACCAGCTCTGAGACTGCACTTCAAAAAGCCTTGTAGATTTCTACTTTCTCTGGAAATCCTACCAATGCACCATATAAACAAGTCGTGAATAGTTTGTTGTAAAATGAGAGACCATGTGAAGCAGAAATGAACCATCCCAGCTGAGACCTTCCAAATCCACAAGCATCAAATCTACCCAGCAGCTGATTATAGACACATGAATAAATCCTTCCTACATTAGAATAGCCCAGCCAAACCTAACCCAAACTGCTAAATAGCAGAATCAGGAGCTAAATACATGGTTTAAAAAAAAAAAAAAAACATTAAATCTTTGAGATGATTTTTCACATAGCAAAAGTGACCTAATTATACAAGCATACTTAATATTTCTAAAGTATAAACTTGAATTTATTTGAATTTTTAATATTTTACCATTTTTATAAAACATCTAAATTATCATATAGTTGGCATTTAGGATATTTTCAGCTGAAATCGTACCGATCTATGCTTACCTCTGTGGATGACTAGAAATCTGGCACAGACCCTTGACAAAGATAAAGGCATTGGGCTAATTAATGATTTATCATGTGCTATTTTGATATTAAACTCTCTTGTGGCACCCAGAACCAGCTGGTTTAAGCTTGTACCTGAACTAACCACTTAGAAAAACTGACTTAATTATGTAAAAAGGGTGTCATTAAAGACCAACTGGAAATTTTTAGGTAGCTCCCCCAAATCAATATTCATTGTACAGATTTGGGTGACCTGATCTAGACAAATACATCTTTATATTTTAGCAAGGAATTAAGGGAGATGCTCCTGGAAGTTTTGGTACCTCTAATTCTTATCTGAACTCTTTTCTCCCTCTTTTTCTTATGATTTATAGTATCCTTTGTCTTTATTAAAATTCCTACATTTATATGATCTATAATATCTTACTAGCCCTTTCAATTATGCAATGTATTGTACTCTTTACAGATGTGTGTATATGTGTTTTTCCAGGTTCTCTTGAAAATCTGAAAGAACAAGATTTATGAAATTTCTTAGATGGTACAGATCTAAGAAAACCATATTTACACAAGATTGAGATCAAAGTTGAATGTGCTTTTGCTTTTTGATAAGGGTCTTTGTAAGTCTGTATGTGTGCTTATGTGGTCACATTTTTTTTGAAAGCCTGGTTCTGGAGAGGTACAAAAAAAAAAGTTCAATCACAAAAAGAAAAAACAAAACAGAAAAGTTAGCTTCAAATATAAAAAAGTAAACATATATTATTCATAAATACAAGAAATATAATAGAAAAATGACTTAACATCATAATACAATGACAAATCAAAAGAAAAATAAAAGTTATATAGAGATCAACTTCACACAAAAGGACAATAGAACATGATTAAATACTATTAGGGTTCTGGAATAGAAATCATGCCCAAAGTAATATCTTTAAAAACTGAATATGCTGCATAAATATTCTATGATAAACATTCCCTGAAGCAAATGATTTAAAGTTTCCTAAGAGAAGGATATATGTTACTAAAGTCTGAAAACAACACTATTAAACAATATATATCCCAAAACTATAAGCAGAACAGTTATTATTTTGTAAATTTCCTAGAGGAGAACATTCCTAATAAATCTGATCATAGTATAAAAGAGTTAGGATTGAGAGAGTAAGAATATTCAAAGGAACGTAGCAGAATTAAAAAAAAAAAGAGTAGAGGATAGGTTATAGTGAAGAATCCCCAGAAAATTGGCAGTATTGAGGGAAGAAACACCTAAGAGAATGAAATTTCAACAAAGGCAGTAGTTTCTTAATGTGAATTATGGTTTCTGTACAAGCATACAGGAGAGCTATGTTTTCACACTTGTAAGGGGTAATACCACTATCTGAACTACTGAGGTGAGTACAGTGAAATATTCAACGTATTGAATTAAAGTATTCAACATCCTCCAAGTACAAAATACTACTGGAGAGTAGTTTTATTCCAATAACATTGTATTACTATATGTTATAGGTAACAGATTAACAAAACATTTTTTCCTCCTTCCTGAGAATTGACCTTAGGTTAATTTTCTAAATGCTCCCCTGGAAACCTAATAAGGTGGTAGTTGTCCACGTTTCTAACCAACAAATATTGTGGTAAAAAAACCTTTGTAGATAAGTCTTATCTGGACTAAGAGAATTAAAAATACTCGGTAAGAAGTCACAGCTTCAGGTTTCCCTGAGTGTGATAATTCTAGGTATATCATTGAAAGGACTCTGGAAACTATGTCTATGCAACTGTGGCAAAAGATCTTGGCTCATGTCGGGCATGAGACTTTTACCTTACGTCAGATCATGCGCCCATCTGATGCACATCTCCCCTTGCAAGTTTCTCCCTTAAATACAATAATTAAAAAAATTATAAAAGAAGAATTGAGTTTGTTCAGGAATAGCAGAGGAATGTCAATCTGGGACAAGCAAGAAATGGTGAGCTATAGGCAAGTCTGAAAACATGAAGGGAATGTTATTAACTTTTATTAGGTTTTAGGAGGAAAATAGGGAAGACTGCTTTGGATAAAAGTTCACTGGACAAAAACAAGAGTTTGAGGTTGTGGCAGTTTTTTATTGGCTGTAAGCAGTGGCTGGGGAGTTGTTATTAGGTCTGGGAGAGACCTTTTTTCGTTTCCTTTTCTTAAAAGCAGGAGATGAAATTCCTATGTGAAAAAGGCCCACGCCCCTGTCAAAATTATTCCTCTCTTCCTTCTTCCTCCTGGTTATGTAGGTTGCATTGCAACAAATGTGAGAGTTCCCCTTTCAGGTCTTCCTTACTCCATTTTCCTTTTTTTTGGGAAGTGGGGGGCAAAACTCACAACATATGGAGGTTCCCATGCTATGGTCCAATCAGAACTGCAGCTGCCGGCCTACACCACAGCCACAGCAACATGGGATTCAAGCCACATCTGTGACCTATACCACAGCCCACAGCAACACTGGATCCCTGACCCACTGAGCGAGGCCAGGGATAGAACCAGATTCCTCATGGATACTAGTCGGATTCATTTCTGCTGCCCCACAATGGGAACCCCCCCTTACTCCTTTATTTATGAGGTTTCCTTTATTTATTTTCATACAAGTTAAACCATAAGAGCCACCAAAACATCAGCTTAAAGCTTCCCTGCTGGAAAACTGTGTTTTCTATATAAAATACTTCTTAGTAGCCTGATGACAAATGTAGCATATGACTCTTAAAATATGACTGTTATTTGACTCTATCAAGATCACTTGGTATATACTGTACTCCACAAGTGTAGAGGAGACATATGCTAATAAAATGTGAGCAGCTCATTGGCAAAGGCCATATTTTGAAATAAGGTAACATTCACAGATACTAGGCAGTTAGGACTTCAATATCTTTTATGAGGATAAAATTCAACCCATAATTGAAATATAGCCAAAAAGTGCTAAAATCATAAAGGTCACAAGGGTTGCCAAGTTGATTAAGTGGGGCATCCCTGAATTTTCAAAGGTATTTTTTAGTTACAAGCAGCATAGAAATAGTAAATGTTTCTTCCACCACCACTACCAAAATTTTCCTCCTTCAAGGACAAAGTGATTTGTTCACATGATAAAACCAAAATGAAATTAAAATGAAATACTTCTATTCCTTTTCCACCTTCCAAAAGCTTATTTCAATACAATTTCAAGATATCATTATCAAACTCAATACACATGACCTATATTAAGAAAACTGTATAAAAGCAGACTGGAAAAATAAATGTGCATCATTCCTAAGGAGTGTACATATAAGTTCAAGACAGTAGTGTTTCACATATACTTTATGAGCCAAGCCTTTATTAAAGTATATGTCTGGGGAGTTCCCATCATGACTCAGCAGAAACAAATCTTACTAGTATCTATGAGGATGCAGGTTTAATCCCTGACCTTGCTCAGTGGCTTAAGGATTCAGCGTTGCCATGAGCTGTGATGTAAGTTGCAAAAATTACTTGGATACCTTGCTGTTGTGGCTGTGGTGCATGCCAGCAGCTACAGCTCCAATTTGACCCTAGCCTGGGAAGCACCACATGCTGTAGGTGCGGCCCTAAAAAAAAAAAAAAAGACAAAAAAAAATTAAAGTATATGTCTGATTTATGCACATGTTAAATAGATACAGAGAAACAGAATACAGTCCAACATATGAAATCAATAACTACCCATAAGAAGTATAAAATAGAATGAAAGTGTTAAAGTCATTTTGACAATAAAATATCACTGATTATTAGCGAAATGCAAATCATCAAAACTACTATGAGGTGCCACCTCACACCAGTCAGAATGGCCATCATTAATAAGTCCATGCATAATAAACATTGGAGAAGTTGTGGAGAAAAAGGAACTCTCCTGCACTGTTGGTGGGAATGTAAATTGGTACAACTACTATGGAAAACAGTATGGAGATACCTTAGAAAACTATACATAGAACAACCATATGACCCAGCAATCCTACTCTTGGGCATCTATCTGGGCAAAACTTTCTTTGAAAAAGACACATGCACCCTTATGTTCATTGCAGTGCTATTCACAATAGCCAAGACATGGAAACAACCTAAATGTCCATCAACAGGTGAATGGATTAAGAAGATGGGGTATATATACACAATGGAATACTACTCAGCCGTAAAAAAGAACAAAACAATGCCAATTGCAGCAACATGGATGGAACTAGAAACTCTCATCCTGAGTGAAGTAAGTCAGAAAGAGAAAGACAAATACCATATGAGATCACGTATCTGGAATCTAATATATGGCACAAATGAACCTTTCCATAGAAAAGAAAACCATGGACATGGAGAACACATTTGTGGCTGAAAAGGGGGAGGGAGTGGGATGGACTAAGAGTATGGGTTTAATAAATGCAAACTATTGCCTTTGGAATGGATAAGCAATGAGGTCCTGCTGTATGGCACTGGGAATTATGTGTAGTCACTTACGATGGAGCATGATAATGTGAGAAAAAAGAATGTAAACATGTTGTGTGACTGGGTCATCTTGTTGTATAGTAGGAAACTAACAGAACACTGTAAACCAGCTATAATGGAAAAAATTAATTATTAAAAAATATTTACTATATGGTGATTTATAATATAACAGAGTCTATTACTTGTTAACATGATTAAGTTATCATTATTATTAATTACAAATTGTTTCTTCTCAGAATACCAGAGGCTATTAATTCAAAACCTAGTTTACATCCCTTATTTTAAATTTCCAAAAGCTGTTTAAAAGCTCTTCCAAAAATCATTTAGATATATGCTTAAACCATATTCAGCTAAAACTGCACTTTGCAAAATAAAGGTGATTATATTTGTCTATCAGAAATGCTATCTGAAATTTATTCCTAATATTTAATGTTACATGTCATTGCTTTCCATTATGATTTACCATGAGGAAATATTGCCATATGAATTCTCAGGCAAAATAAAATAAGCACACTTGACAAAGTTCCTAGGTTAATGATCTATGGAATAAACATCCAAACACCCCACACTAAGTAAACTATTTAAAATAATGTTGTAAAATCACAAAAACATGTTGATTATTAAAGTATATAAATCATATAAAATACTATTCAAAATATTAAATTATTAAACATTACAATATGATGTACTAAAGATCTGTGTAAGGCTGCTCAGTATAGTAGTGTACATTGTGCTAGGTTATCAACCCATAGTAAATTCAGATGGTTCTTCAAATCAAATCCCCATACAGATTTATATGTCATTAAAAGTGTCCAATATATTATAAAAAGTTATTGCCTTGGACACATGCCTTATAAAGGATACCAAAGCAGCTGAAAAGCTAAACTGGACTTTTTCCATATCCACAAAACACATTTTCCCATTTTTTCCATTTCTGCGATATCTGACAAACTTTCCTCTACTAAATTGCAAACTATGGTTTAATTTCTCCCTTGAACTTCCAACCAGAATGGTAATATAGTTATTACATCACCCCTAGCTGTAGCTGACTTATATTTTGAAGGGTAACCTCATCAGTCTTTTAGGTTCATATTAGTCCTCTTTTCATGTTTGAAAATGAACTTATCTATGCTCTCTTTTGATTATTTAACTTTTGATTAATACAGAATAGTCTTTTCACCAGCACTTTGAAAATTCCAAAAATTCTTTTCCCATTTTATCCATGTTTAAAGACCTTGTGACAGTTCTATTATTCTACAGAAGTCAGTGAGTGAGAGCACCTTCTCTATCAGAGGGATTAACATTGATTGAGCTCATTTAAAGTCTTTTGTTCTAGGTCTTTCAAGAACATTATCTCTTTTAACTTTTATAACACCCTTTGAGGAGGATATTAGAATTCACATGATCCTGACTCTAAGACTCAGAGAATTAGAGTAATTTCTAAGATCACAGATCTAGTGGTAAGACATCACTCATCCATGGTCTGTGTCACTCTAAAACCCAGTTTTGCCTGTCCCTTGAAGCTATGTATTTCTACCATTAACTGGTAATTTTATCATAAGGAAGTCATCAAACAAATTAGAATATTATTTCCTTTAACTGTAATATAAGGGGTCAGAGGTGGGGGGTGGAGGGCTGCTATCTTGTAAAACTCAGATATGTGTGGTGCTTATATAACCTACTACCTAAAATTTTCAAGAGTGACATTTTTATTATCACTCTTAAAAAATACTGGAATATAATTGACTTAAAATGTTGTATTAACTTTAGGTATACAGCAAAAAGAATCTGTATGGAAACACAAAAGATCTCAAATAGCCAAAGCAATTCTGAGAAAGAAAAATGGAGCTGGCTCCGTGACTTCAGATTTTAGTACAATTTTATCCATGTTTAAAGACCTTGTGAGAGTTCTATTATTCTACAGAAGTCAGTGAGTGACTTGGTACTAGCACAAAAGTAGAAATATAGATCAGTGCAACAGGACAGAAAGCCCAGAAGTAAACTCATGCAACTATGGCCTAAGCAAGAGCCACAGCAACAAGGATCCAAGCCACATCGGCAACCTATGCCACAGCTTATGGGAATGCCAGATCCTTAACCTACTAAGCCAGGCCAGGCATAGGAAAACTCAGGTCCTTAACCCACTGAGGTACAAGGCAACTCCTCTCCAATGGACTTTTAACACATGTATTCGCATGCACTTTTTATTCTAATTCAATACTTCAATACATTTTTCATAGAGTAATTATTTGTGGTTCCTCCCTCACCATAGAAAGTAAGATCCACAAAGTTAAAGACTGCTATTTTTACTCACTCCTTTATTCCCAGAACCTAGCACAAGTTCCTGGAAATTATTAGAAAACAGATTTTTTTTTTTTGGTCTTTTTGCCATTTTTTGGGCTGCTCCTGTGGCATATGGAGGTTCCCAGGCTAGGGGTCGAATCGGAGCTGTAGCCACCGGCCTACGCCAGAGCCACAGCAACGTGGGATCTGAGCCGCGTCTGCAACCTACACCACAGCTCAGGGCAACGCCGGATCGTTAACCCACTGAGCAAGGGCAGGGACCGAACCCGCAACCTCATGGTTCCTAGTCGGATTCATTAACCACTGCGCCACGACGGGAACTCCTAGAAAACCGATATTTTTTAATTTATAAATAATTTATTTATATAAGTCCATGGCTGTTTGACTATATGAAATAGTGGATGAAGGAAGAAAACAAGACAGAAAAGATGTTAACCAAGTATAAATATATAATACAGACTCGTAAGTAATAGAGATAGCTATCATAGTAGCCATCACAGAACTCATTAATTTAGTGATAGTCAATATAAAAAACCTGAGTCTCCTGATATTTTTGCCATCCAGAAAGTTTCCAATAAACAGCATGATCACAATTGATAACAATGCTATATACTCATTGATGTTCTGTAAATAAATTGCTGACCATGACTGTGCTTAATATTTATTAATGCTCTGCTCCTGGAAAACATCTTTGCATAGTTAATGACTTGAGAAACAATTATAAGGGAATAAGTATGTCTTAAAATTTTATGTATAATATGATCACATGTATTCGGTAATAAATGCATAAGACTGATGAGAAAAACAAAGAGTTACAAAATGTTATTTTTTGGATTTTTAGCCTTTCATATGGCTACAGGTTACTAGTTAAAAACCTAGCTTGAGCCTCTTAAGTTTTCAAAGATGTTAAAAATTCTTCCAAAAACAATCCAAATATGTTTTAATTACATTTTCAGCTAAAATTGTATATATATATATGGGAATATGTATATATAGAAAGATACAAAGATATATTTATTTGTAATCTTCAGACTATTTGAAATAATTTCAAAGAAAATTAGGGGTAAATTTTTTTGCAAGGACTTAAATTCATGCTTTTTAGCTAGAAATATACAAATAGTATTTATTTGTTAATATTTTTAATTTTCCAATTATATTTGATTTACAGTATTCTGTCAATTTCTCCTGTACAGCAAAGTGACCCAGTCATACATACATGTATATATGTATTTTTATCATGTTATTCCACATCATTTTCCATCACAAATGACTAGATATAGTTCCCTGTGTTATACAGCAGGGTTTCATTGCTTTACCACTCCAAAGGTAAATATAGTTTGCATCTTTAACCCCAAACTACTAGTATATCCTACTTCCTCCCCATCTCCATTGGCAACAAGTCTATTCTCCAAGCCCATGAGTTTCTTCTCTGTGGAAAGCTTCATTTGTGCCATATACAAGATCCCACATACAAGTGATATCATATGGTATTTCTTTCTCTTTCTGACTTACTTCACTCAGGTGTGAGTCTCTAGTTCCAACCATGTTGCTGGAAATGGAATTATTTTGTTCTTTTTTATGGCTGAATAGTATTCCATTATGTATATATACCACATCTTCTTAATCCATTCATCTGTTAAAGGAAATAGAAGTTGTATCCATGTTTCAGCTATTGAAAATAATGCTGCTATGAACATAGGGGTGCATGTATCTTTTTGAGGGAAAGCTTTGACCAGATAGATGCCCAAGAGTGGGATTGCTGAGTCATACAGTAGTTCTATGTTTAGTTTTCTGAGATACCTCCATACTGTTTTCCATAGTGGTTGTACCAATGTACATTCCCACCAATAGTGTAGGAAATTTCCCTTTTCTCCACATCCTATCCAGCATTTATTTGTTGACTTGTTAATGGTGGCCATTCTGACAGTTGTGAGGTTGTACCTCACTGTAGTTTTGATTTGCATTTCTCTAGTAGTTAGTGATATTGAGCATTTTTCCAAATGGCTATTGGCTATGTGTATATCTTTGCAGAAATATCTATTCAGGTCTTTTGCCCATTTTTCAATTGGGTTGTTGGTTTTTTTGCTGTTGAGTTGTATATGTTGTTTGTATATTTTAGAGATTAATCACTTATCAGTTTCATCATTTAAAACTATTTTATCCCATTCCATTAGGTGGTCTATTTTTTTTATGGTTTCCTTTGCTATGTAAAAGCTTGTCAGTTTTATTAGGTTCCATTGAATTATTTTTGCTTTTATTTCTGTTACCTTGGGAGTCTGATCTAGGAAAACATTAGTATAGTTGATGGTGGAAAATGTTTTTCGTATGTTTTCTTCTAGGAGTTTTATGGAGGCTTATGTTTAAGTCTTTAAGCCATTTTGAGTTTATTTTTGTGCATGGTGTGAAGGTATATTCCAGTTTCACTAATTTACATGTGGCCATGCAGTTTACCCAGCATTACTTGCTGAAAAGACTGTCTTTTTCCCATTTTGTATCTTGCCTCTTTTGTCAAAGATTAATTGACCATAGGTGTCTGGCACTATTTCTGGATTCTCTATTCTTTTCCATTGATTTGTATGTCTGTTTTGGGCCAGTACCGTGCTTTCTTGATTACTGTACTTTGAAATATTGTCTGAAGACTGGAAGAGATATGCCTCATGCTTGATTTTTCTACCTCAGGACTGCTTTGGCAATTCTGTGTCTTTTTAAGGTTCCATATAATTTTTTGGATTGTTTGTTCTAGTTTTCCGTGAAAAAAAAAATGTCATGGGTAATTGGACAGGGATTGTATTGAATCTATAGATTGCTTTGGGTAATACAGCCATTTTTATGATATTAATTCTTCCAACCCAGAAGCATGGAATATCTTTCCAGTTCTTTGGATGCTCTTTAATTTCCTTGATTAATGTTTATAGTTCTCAGCATAGAAGTCTTTCAATACCTTGGTCAGTTTTATTCCTAGATATTTAAATTTTTGGTGTGCAATTTTAAAAGATATTGTATTTTTATATTCTTTTTCTAACATTTTATGGTTAGTATACAGAAATGCAACTGATTACCGAATGTTAATTTTCTATTCGGGTACTTTGCTGAATTTGTTGATCAGGTCAAGTAGTTTTTGTGTGGAGTCCTTAGGGTTTTCTATAGTATCATGTTATCTGCATACAGTGAAAATTTTACCTCTTCTTTTCTAATTTGGATACATTTTATTTCCTTTGTTTGTCAAATTGGTGTGGCTAGTACTTCCACTACTATGTTGAATAAAAGTGGTGAGAATGGGCATCCTTGTTTTGTTCCAGATTATAATGGGATGGCTTTCAGCTTTTCTCTATTGGCCATTACATTTGTAATGAATGGCTTTTATCATGTTGAGGTATGTTCCCTATATACCCACTTCTGTAAAAGTTTTTATAATGAATGGATGTTGGACTTTGTCAAATGCTTTTCCTGAATCTATTGAAATGATCATGTGTTTTTTGACTTTTCTTTTGTTAATGTATTGTATGATGTTGATTGATTTGCATGCGTTGAACCATCTTTGTGAACCTGGGATGAATCCCACTTGGTTGTGGCAGAGTATGATCTTTTTTATATGTTGTTGCATTCGGGTGGCTAAAATTTTGTTGAGAAAGTTTATGTCTATATTCATAAGAGATATTGGATTATAATTTTCTCTTTTGGTAGTATCTTTGTCTGGTTTTGGTATTAGGATGATGGTGGCTTCACAGAATGTTTTTAGGAGTGTTCCTTCTTCCCCAACTTTTTGGAAAAGTTTAAGGAGGATGGATATAAATTCTTCTTTGTATGTTTGGTAGAATTTGCCTGTTAAGCCATTTGGCTCTGGAGTTTTGCTGTAGGGAGTGTTTTTTATAACATTCAATTTCATTTCTAGTGATTGGTCTGTTCAATTGATATGTTTCTTCTTGATTCAGTTCTGGTGGGCTGTATGTCTCTAGAAAGTTGTCCATTTCTTCTAGGTTGTCAAGTTTGTTGGCATATAATTTTTCATCATATTCTTTTTTTTTTCTGTATTTCTGCAGTATCTGTCAAGATTTCTCCTTTTCCATTTCTTATTTTTTTTATTTGAGATCTTTCTCTCATCTTCTTGGTGAGTCTGGCCAGAGGTTCATCAATTTTCTTTACCTTTCAAAGAATCAGCTTTTGGTTTTATTGATTTTTTCTATTGTTTTTGGAATATCTATTTTATTGATTTCCTCTCTGATCTTTATGATCTCCTTCCTTCTACTCACTTTGGTTTTTGTTTCTTCTCTTTTTCTAATTCTTTAATGTGGTAGGTTAAGTTGTTGATTTGAGATTTTTCTTCTTTGTTGAGGAAGGCCTTTATCATTATGAACTTCCCTCTAAGTACTGCTTTCATGGCATCCCATAGATTCTGAATGGTTGTGTCTTCATTATCATTTGTCTCGAGGTATTTTTTAATTTCCTTTTTGATTTCCTTATTGAGCCTTTGTTTTTTTTTTTTTGTTTTTTTTTGTTTGTTTGTTTGTTTGTTTTTTTTTTTGTAGCATGTTGTTTAGCCTCCATGTAGTCAGGTTTCTTCTCATTTCTTGTCCTGTGGGTTGATTTCTAGTTTCATGCCATTGTGGTCAGAGAAGATACTCAAAATAATTTCTATACTATTAAATTTATTGAGGTTAGCCTGGTGTCCCAGTATGTGATCAATCCTTGAGAATGTTCTATGTGCCATTGAAAAGAATGTATATTCTGATTTTTTTGGATGCAATGAAAATGTCAATGAAGTCTAACATTTCTATTGTGTCATTTAGGATTTCTGGTGCCTTATAGATTTTCTGTCTAGAGGATCTGTCCATTGATGTAAGTGGGGTGTTAAAGTCTCCTACTATCACTGTATTACCATCAGTATCTCCATTTATGTCTGTTAGTATTTGTTGTATGTATCTGGGTGCTCCTAAATTAGGGACATATATATTTATAATTATAATATCCCCTCTTTGAATGGATCCTTTTACCATTAAATTGTGTCCTTCTTTATCTTTCTTTATGGTCTTCGTTTTAAAGTCTATTTTGTCTGATATGAGTAATGCAACTCCTGCTTTCCTGTCTTGTCCATTGTCATGAAATATCATTTTCCATCCCCTCACTTTCAATCTATGTGTCCTTTGCTATAACATGAGTCTCTTGTAGACAGTATATTGTAGGCTTTCACTTTTTTATCCAATCTGCCACTCTGTGTCTTTTGATTGGCGCATTTAGTCCATTGACATTTAAAGTAATTATTGATAGATATGTATATATTGCCATGTTAATCTTTGTTTTCCAGTTGATTCTATGTTTCTTCTTTCTTCCTTTTATTTTTTTTGAGTGATGATTTCCATTTATTTTATGCTTCTGTACTTTTCTTTTTAGTTTTTGTAAATATAATGTTTGGTTTTGATTTGTGGTTTCCCTGGTTTTCAAGTATGTTTACCCGTTCCTATATCTGCTTGCTTTAGCCTGATAGTTATATAGGTTCAAACATATTATTTAAAAAAAGAGTCTAGATTTTGTTACTTTCCTTCTCCACAGTTTATCATTTTGAGGTCCTTTTTTAACATCTCTGTGTTTGACCTTTTGCTGTTCCTTGCATTTATCATTACTTTTACATTTTTATTTTTTTTTTGGATCTGCATATTGGCTTATTTAAGTGATTTCTTTCCACCTGTGAATTCCTCCATCCTATTTTTTCTAACTTGTTTTTCAGTTAGAGAAGTCCTTTTAGTATTTCTTTTAGAATGAGTTTAGTATTGCCGAGTTTATTATTTGCAAGATAAATTCTTTTTTTCTCCTTCTATTTTAATTATATTCTTGTGGTATAGAGTATTCTAGGCTGCTTTTTTTTTTTTCTTTTTAGAACTTTGAATTTATCTTGCCACTTTCTTCTGGCCTGTAGTGTTTCTGTAGAGAAATCAGCTGATAGCCTTATGGGAGTTCCCTTATAATTAAAACTTTGCTTTTCTCTTGCTGCCTTTAGAATCCTCTCTTTAACTTTTGCCATTTTTATTATACTATGTCTTGGTGTGGGGTGTTTGGGTTAAACTTGTTTGGGGCCTTCTGTGCTTCCTGTATCTTGATATCTGTTTCCTTTATATTTGGAAAGTTTTCAGACACAATTTCTTCAAATATATTTTCAATCTGCTTTTCTTTTTGTTCTCTTTTTGGAGTCCTATTATGTGTAGATTGGCCCACCTTATATTATTCCATAGCTCTTTTTTACTGCTTTCATTGTTTTTTCATTTGCTTTCCTGTCTGCTGTCCTGATTGGGTGATTTCCATTATTCTATCTTTGAAGTCACTAATTTATTCCTCTGTGTTATTCATTCTGCTCTTTAGTACCTTTAATTCAGTTTGCATCTCTGCAAATGCATTTTCTAATTTTTTCTTGGCTATGCCTTATATTTTTTAGTTCCTTTCTAAAGTAATCTGCATTACTGTTTATATCCGCTCTTAATACCTTCATATTCACCCTTAATTCCTTCAGTATTTTAACTATCTCCATTTTGTACTCAGTGTCTATTAGACTGCCAGGGTTTGTTTCATTGTTTTCTTTTTCAGGTGAATTCTCCTGTTTTGTTAACTGGTAATGGTTCCAGAGTTTCTTCATTTTACTTATATTTTTCTTATTCTGTGAGTTTAGGGAAACTAACTACTGTAGTCTTAGAGGGCTATTTCTATCAAGACTGTCCTTTTGTATTTTGTGGGGGGCTGCTATTTCTTTTTGGTGTGGGAGTTTAGATATTTGCTATCTCTCTCTTCAGTGTAAGCAGGATGCCATCTCCTTGATAGGGTGTCAATAGGGTGTTGAATGCATTTCCAGGGAGAAGGAGGCAATGGGCAGGGCTAGTAGTCAGTGCAGAGTTTCTTGGCTCCTGACAGTAGTAAGAACTCACAGTAAGGTGGAACATGCTATTCCTAGTTGCAGAGTCCTGCATAGTGGTAAGGAGCCTTAGGCAGATTTAGGTAGTGCCCAGAGCATTTGAGGGTGACAGCAGCAGGGTATGAGAGTTCCCAGGAAAGTGAGAGCAACAACGGTTGGTGTTTGGTCACAGTGCCTTCTTCTGTGGTGCCCTCTGAGGGGATTAGGGATTAGGGCTGAAAGTGGTGCCTATTCAGGGACCCCTAGTGTTGGCAGATCATGTCTGGAGTCAGAGGTAATTGCTGTGGCTTGCCTCTGCCACCAGTAGACCACACAAGAATCACCACACCCTGCTAGCCCATACAGGATCCTAGGATTTTAATGTCCCTTGCATACGAATTTGCTTTTCATTTTATTACTTTTCTAGTCAGCATCCTCACCTTTCACCTAAACCTACAGTAGTTATTATGAAGCAGAGCCTATATTTTTCCTTTTTCCTAGGGAAAGTCATTTCATGTTCTTGACTGGAACAGATTCCATATATGATGAATATAAATAAGTTAATATCCCTTAAATCATGTGACATGTTAAGAAAGATATGATGCAAATCAAATTATTACTTTGAAAGGCATTACTTCCCAGAAAAAAAAAGTAATTGTGTTTTCAAGACATTTTCTTTATGGTGTATATCTCTTACCACACAAAATATTTCTAAGGAGATTTCAAAACAAGGTATTATTAATAAAAGACTGATAATTAATAGGAAATATTGAAAGTGTTCAAAAATTCATATATCTTATTAAAAGCATTAGTGTTTTCATTAGAAACTTTTCTGTTGCCTAAATTTAGCTATAGTGTGTGAATTTAATGCCTTTAAATAACTAACTGAGATGTGTTAATATATTGATACATTTTCCCAAATTTTTCACTGTGGTCTCTTTTCTGCACTTGTACTTAATTCACCCCACCTAGAAAATTGTATGTTAACAACAACTAACTCCTTGAGTATCCCAAATGAAACACTAGGATAAGAGATTTTAGAAGATCTAAAATTCCATGCATATTGGTTTAAACATTCAGCAACATAGATTTACTGAAGAGAATAAATATATAAAAGTTAAATATTAATGTCAAATAACTGTGCTTCAAAACAGGTTTCTTTCAACTGTCACACTGAAATAGACAAGGAATAAGACAGCTTGAATAACCTGGTTGAAAGCTTTTAAATAATTTTAACCCTGGCATGCCAGTGAAGAATTGATTGCTGTACATTAATGAAACCTTTGATTCTCCTACAAATAACAATATTTTTTTTTCTTTTCTTCCTAAACTTAATCTTATGCATAGACTGAAAAAGCAGGCATAAACAGTATATATCTTGTCAAGAATGCCTCTTCACCTGAAGAAAAAGTACTATCGAGCCCATCAATTTCAAAATAGTCTTATTCTCTGTTCTGATGAAGTCTTTAATAATAGAAAAAAGTAAAATAAAAGTAAAAAATTTTGATGACGCCCTTAGGAAAAAAATATATTTTACACTAGAGAGTAAGAATAAAAACTTGAGAAATAATCACTATGCCTTCTTGTATGAGCCCAGAGAAAAGAAATACTTGAGAAACAGAAAATACAGATTGCTTCCAGAAGGAAAACCTACTGTGTTTTTAAAGTTCTGATTCAAAAATTGCTGTGATTTTAGCCCAATCTCAATTACACTGCCATAAATTGATGCCCAGAATCATTATGCCATTTTCTTCCTTAAGTCTACTCATAGAAGCAGCAATACTGAATAGGGGAGAGTCTTAAAAATTACTATTTGCTACACAGTATATAGAAAATTATCTTGACTGTAGATTGTATGTCATAAGGATAAATAAAATAAAAACTACTATATGTCCCAAAATCTTACACAAAAATAGTAAAATACATTTACTTTAATTTCATTCATTGCAATGTTTTCTCCAACAGTTTTTGGAAATGTATTGCATATGTGTGTGTATTATGTATATACACACACAAACATATGTATTTAATTATATGTTTGGTACTCGGGATCCTTTCAGTACTTTGAGATATGGAAAGCAACATGTTACAGAACTTAGAGGTCTGTGAAGCTAGAGTTATGGATTCTGTTTAGATTCCACTAATTAGAGGAATCTGTTACAGCTGTGGAATATGAATTGAGGCACAGATCATTTTCTTACTGCAGTTACTGGCAGCCAGGAAGGTCACAGAGATGTAAATACTGGGGGCTACTCACAATGCTCCAAAGTCTACAATTCAGCTTCAAGAGAATCTCAAGTTAAGTGAAGCTTTCATAAATGGCGACAACTGAGGAGGCTCAGGGGGTTCTCTTGTAACTATTTTTCTCTGGCTGCCTTTAGAATCCTCTCTTTATCTTTAATGTCTGCCATTTTAATTATGAGAGTTTCTTTAGCAAAGCTGGATAGCCTCAATGTAAACCAATGATCTTAAAAACACTCCCTCAAACCATATACAAAAATAAACTCAAAATGGCTTAAAGATTTAAATATAAGACATGGCACCACATAACTTCTAGAAGAGAAGAGAGGCAAAACAATATCTGCTATAAATCATAGCAATGTTTTCTGAGGTCAGTCTCCCAAGGCAATAGAAATAAAAGCAAAAGTAAACAAATGGAACCTAATCAAACTTATAGGCTTTTGCACAGCAAAAGAAACCATAAAGAAAAAGAAAAAACAACCTACAGACTGGGAGAAAATATTGCAAATGGTTTGACTGACAAGGGCTTAATTTCCAAAATATACAAACAGCTCACACAACTCAATAGTGAATAAAAGAAACTATCAAAAAATGGGCAGAAGACCTAAATAGACATTTCTCAAATGAAAACATACAGATGGCCAATAGGCATATGAAAAGATGCTCAACACTGCTAATTAACAGAGAAATGCAAACCAAAACTACAATGAAGTATCACTTCACACCAGTCAGACTGGCCATCATTAAAAATTAACAAATAATAAATCTAGAGAGAATGTGGAGAAAAGGAAACCCTCCTACACTATTGGTATGAATGTAAATTGGTGCATCTACTGTGGAAGACAGTAGGAAGGTTCCATAAAAAACTAAAAATAGTGTTACCATATGATCTAGATATACATCCAGAGAAAACTCTAATTTGAAAAGATACTTGCAGCCCAATGTTCAAAGCAGTACTATTTATAATAGCCAACATATGGAAACAACCTAAATGTGCACAGACAGGTGAGTGAATAGAAGATGTGGAGATATATATATATATAAAATATTACTCAATGATAAAAAGGATGAAATAATGCCATTTATAGCAATACGGATATATCTACAGATTATCACACTAAGTTCAGTACATCAGACAAAGAAAATATCATATATGATAGCACTTATAGGTGGAATCTAAAATATTATATGAATGAACTTATTGACTAAACAGAAAAAGGTTCACAGACAGAAAAGAAATCTGTGGTTACCAACTGGGAAAGGAATCTGGGATCAGCAGATATGAACTACTATATATAAAATAGATAAATAACAAGATCCTACCTATAGCATAAGGAACCATATTCACTATCTTGCAATAACCTATAATGGAAAAATATACTGAACCACATTGTTGTATACCAGAAACTAATATTATAAATCAACTATACATCAATAAAATAAAAAAATGAATAGAAGCAGAGAAACCTAAAAATTAAATTAAATGAAGGTATTAGTATGTGTTTGAAATCACTAATCCATTGGCAGCCATTTTACTTTTGATTCTCCAAATTGTCCAATAATTTCCAGTCACCTAATGTCTTCCATTAAATCAGTTCTTTCTTTGAAAAAATAAAAAATTAAACCCTGAAGACTATCCTGTATCTATGTGGAGAGACTAAGTCTATGAATTGAGCCATACCAAGATGAGCAAAGCCGAGATTATGAGAAAAAGAGGCAGTCTAAAAATACTGTTTGAATCCCTGGATCCAAGTATTCTTGGAAAGATTTTATACTATATGTACCTCACATGTTAACTTTCAATTTGTTTTTAGTTATGTTTAAACTAGGACTTCCAATTCTGAAACTCAGTGGGTCCTGAAATAGGTCTAGTAATGGGGCAAAAATTCTAAAGCCACTGTAAAAATAAATGACTTAGTGTATAAAACTAAATGTTCTGCTTGTTAATGTATGTGTGTACAAGTTTTAACAGAGTTGTATAAACATTATTGCTTCTTCAGGAAAGGTCTATTTTCAAGAAAAAAAATGATATATTTAATCTGGTTTTCCTCTGGAAAATACTTCTTGGGCTTGGAAAATTTGTATGTAGTTTTGAGCCAGTTGTGCTCATAGAGAAATTATGAGGAGAGTCCAAAAAACCAAGCAAAATGCATGTAGCATGTGTTTATTTGTAGTGGGAGGAGTCTGAGAGCAAAAACTGGAAATCCAGGTAGAAAGGACATGATAGACAATGCTTTTGGTAGAAGCTGGTCTGTTCAAAATGGGGAGAAAGGAATTCAGTATGAAGCTATCCAAATTGCTCTCAGAAAAATTATATCCAACAGAAATTAAATCACACTATATTATCAATCTGTTTTAATTTCTCTAAATGATTTGTAAAATCTTGTTACATGTTGAGGGCTTTATTTGCAATTAATGCAGTAAAATGTTAGAGCATTCCAGTAAGATATGCAGAAATGCAAATGGAACTATAACCATAATACAATATACCAAAAATTTCCAGCAATCAGTAACATGTAGAGTGAGCTCACAAGGAGACTGGAGACATTTCATGACTTTCAGAACTTAGCCTGAGACAACATGTAAAAATCAGGGTCTGTGGGTAAATTATTTTTACTCCTCTGAATACCACAGGAACATTTTCCTTTCTTTTTATGGCAGTACCTGCAGAATATGGACATTCCCAGGCTAGAGGTCAAAATGGTGCAGCAGCTAAGGCCTATGCCACAACCATGGCAATACCAATCTGAGCCATAACTATGACCTATGCTGCAGCTTATGGCAAAGCTGGATCCTTAACCCACTGAGTGAGGCCAAGGATTGAACTCACATCCTCACAGAGACAACATCGGGTTCTTAACCAACTGAGCCACAACAGGAACTCCATTACAGGGATATATATATATATATATAAACAGGAATATTTTTGAAGAGAGGGACTTAGCAAAATGACATCCTAAAATTTAAAAAAAAAAATAGATGCCACTACACATTTATAAGATGGATAAATTTTATTTATTTATTGTCTTTTTGTCTTTTCTAGGGCTGCACTCACAGCATATGGAGGTTCCCAGGCTAGGCGTCTAATCAGAGCTGTAGCCTCTAGCCTACGTCAGAGCCACAGCAACACAGCATCCGAGCCATGTCTGTAACCTACACCACGGCTCACAGCAACACCGGATCCTTAACCCACTGAGAGAGTACAGGGATCAAACCCGCAACCTCTTGGTTCCTAGTCGGATTCGTTAACCACTGAGCTATGACGGGAACTCCAAGATGGATAAATTTTAAAATATTGATAGAATCAAATGCTGACAAGGTTTCAGAGAAACTGGATCACTTATACACTGCTGGTAGAAATATAAAATTACAAATCAATCTGATACGGTGTGCTTTCCTATACAAGTAAACATGCAACTATCACAGGACTCAGTAATTGTACCTATGGATATTATTTAGCAGAGAATTTATGTTCACACAAAAACTTGCATACAGATATTTATATTACTTTACTTTTAATAGCCACAAAAATCCTACTCCTGGGCATATATCCAGAGAAAATTATAATCAAAAAAATACATGCACTCCAATGTTCACTGAGTACTATTTATAATAGCCAATACATGGAAGCAACCTAAATGCCCACTGACAGAGGAATGGATAAAGAAGAAGTGGTACATATATACAGTAGAATATTACTCAGCCATAAAAAAGAATAAAACAATGCCATTAGCAACATGGATGGACCCAGAGATTGTCATACTAAGTGAAGTCAGAGAAAGAGAAATATATGATATCACTTATATGTAGAATATAATTTCTAAAAACATATAAATGAACTTATTTACAGAATAGAAACAGACTTACAGATCTCCAAGTCAAACTTATGGTTGCCAAGGAAGGGACGTAGGGGACAGGGATAAACTAGGAGTTGGGATTGACATGTACACACTACTGTATATAGAGAGAACTAATAAGGACCTACTGAATAACATAGGAAACTCTGCTTAATATTCTGTAATAACCTAGATGGGAAAAGAATCTGAAAAAGAATGGATATGTACATATATATGGATAATTCACTGCTGTACACCTGAAACTAACTGTTGTACATCAACTATACTCCAATAAAAATTAAAAAATATATATGAAGGGGTTGGAACTACTCAGTACTGTCACTGTGGTAATGGATACACAAATTATGTGTGATAAAATTGTACAGAATTTAGGCACACACACACACATACACAAAGCATAAAGATAAAACTGGAAAATTTTTAATAACAGGTGGAATATAGTTTTATCAATATTCTTTGTGATATTGTATTAATATTGTGTAAAATGTTAAAACTAGGAATGAACAGAGCAAAGCATACAAGGTTTTTTTTTGTATTATATTTTACAACTTCATGTGAATCAACAATTATCTCAATAACAATGTCAGTTAAAAAAAAAAAAAAAACTCTTTGGGGATGAGTTCCTGTCATGGCTCTGTGGAAATGAATCTGACTAGTATCCATGAGAATGCAAGTTTGATCCCTGGCCTTGCTCCATGGGTTAAGGATTCAGTGTTGCTGTGAGCTGTGGTGTAGGTCGCAGATGCGACTTGGATGGATCTGACATTGCTGTGGCTGTGGCGTAGGCTAGTGTCTACAGCTCCGATTCAATCCTCAGCCTGGGAACCTCCATATGCCATGGGTGTAGCCCTAAAAAGGCAAAACAACAACAACAAAAACCTCTTTGGATCCTTTAAAAAAAAGAAACAAGATAGTAGCTTGTGTTTGTCATACATAAAGTAAGAAGAATGAAACTTCATTGTGAAATTATAGGCAGGTGAAGCTTTAAAGACTAAAGACCATTCATTGATTTTAAATCCTTTTTGGAACAATATATCTTTTGACCTGAATGGAACAACTCATGACTTAAATAAATAATACATTTTATTAAATCATATACCATATGATGTATGTATTTATTTTTTTTCCTGAGCTTCTAAGTTTTTCCATTTCTATTTTCAGATAACTTATTTAAAGAGGCCTATTTTATAACTAATAAATCAGAAGGATAACTTAGTTCTTTAAATTTCTGGATCAATCACACACTATCAGAAACTGACTATATTTTCACTTATTTGAAAAATCCAATTAGTTGATACAATGAAAATAGTGTGCTACTGATTTAGCATATTTGTATTTAGAATGTTAAAGTACTGTGGTAAAATTTGGAGAAACCTCTTTGGAATCTTTTTCATTATCCAAGATGACTTTATAGAATAGAATGAGAAACTAACAAAAAAAACATTTTTTTCCTTCTATTCCTTACTGAGTCCTTTTTAATTTACTCTTTTCTCATATTTTCTTATTTTTCTTTAATAACTTTAAATATAAAAACTAAATTTAAAATATTCACATCAACTGCTACACTTTGTTCTCTTAAATATTATCAGTTGCACTTTCGACTTCTTCATAAATCCTTCTCTGATTAGTTAAAAGTAATACTTTCTTGCTTAGAATTTTTATAGTTTATAATGTCAAATATCATACATTTAAAATTAAATATCCTTTATTGTTAATCCTACATATAGTATCTGCCCTTAGGACAGGAATTAAGTCTAATTATGTCTTGGTTTCTTTAATTCACCATTGCCAACTGATTCCTATTCAATAGGGGTTCATTAAATAAATGATGATGAATTTTGGTCCAAAATTTACATCTAAAAAAGTACATAAAATCAAAACTCGTATCTTCCTAAATAAAAAAAAGCATGTGAATATGTACATAACTTTCACACTATTCCATGCACATAGCAGATCCTAATTTTTAATAAAAATAATCTATCTCCAGGCCACAAGTACACAAGTATTTATAAATATGCTTCATAAGGAGCATCCCAACTAGGGGTTGAACTTTCCACATGGGCCATCAGAAATTCCTTTTCCTTCTCCAAAACTTCTGGCAGTAGATCATATACTCTACATTTCAGAAACTTAAAAGACACTCTTCCTTTTCCTGTGGTATACTAAAAAAGAGAAATACGGAAGAGAAAGGAAATACTGTTCATAATGCTGTCAACCTGAAAAAAAATGGAAATGATTTTTCATACAGACAAATATTTAAATTCTCACTAAGATTTAAGTGGTGGTCAATATATTTTAGTTGCATTATAAACTAAAAGGATTTCTTGCATATGATTCTGAGAAATGAAGCAATATATACAATTTCCTTAGCAAAAAAAAAAAAAAGTTTTCTTCACGTGTTTCAAAAAACTAGGTTTTACCAGAAATTTTGATCTCAAACCTTTAGTAAGTTTGGGACTGCCTATACTAAATTCCTTCCAGAATTTCATAATTTAGGATATGTAGAACTGGATAAAAGCCAAAATAAATTATAAAATGTGACTATGTTTTTAAAACTGTAATGCCAGCTACACAATGCTTCAGAAGAGAGCAGCACCTACTAAGGCGAGTCTTCGTTTTGACTTCCAAGTCTCAGCATCATTCTTTTACAGAAAATGGTAATCACAGTACTCTATTGTCCACTGAAGCTTCAGTGAGAGTCAATGGGGATAGATTTTTAGTTGAATATTCAGAGAGAGAGAGAGGAAAAAAAAACTACCTTACGTATCAGGATTTATATATCTCAAGGGACATCTGCGTTTGAAGTATAAGACAACATGCTTCACTAAGAATATTAAAATCAAAAGACCTTGGAGAAGGAGACAAGTAGAGAGAGAAACTATTCATTCTTTTGGAATTACTAGAGCTTTCTAGAAAGCTCTTGATCATTTTTTAATGTTTCCCTCAGGTATGGTTCCATGTAATTCCTCTGACTTCTTGAAGTCTCCTCCTGAACTGTCAGTCACATTAAGTTCCTCTTCAAAATCTATCTTAACATTCACTTTTATTTGATCATGTCAGTTGTTCCCCTTGAACTCCAAAGTCCTTAGAAGAGGTGGCTAATCCATGGCACTATAAAACCGAGTTAATGCCAGACAATTCCCTTCTGAATAAGTCACCCATTTTCACATGTTTATTGCCTTGCCTATTAGATCAAATCAATGTCCATGAAATGTTTCACACTGATGCCCCTCAATAAATGTTTAGTCTGATCATCTCTAGCACTCATATTAATTAAAGGGACTTTGTAGGAACTGTTTGCAAAATGTTTTAAAATGCTTAGATGATAATTGTATAAAATGCATCACAGTGATTATTATTAATTACCTGTTTAAAATTTAAATGATAGCTATCATTTAGAACTTAGACACTTTGACAAAGATATTATGTTTAGCAATAGAATAAAATAGGTAGGAAGAAAAAGTATTCTATTTCCTAGGTCAGCCTATGCCCAGGTATAAGAAATTCTATGAACCTAGGTAAATATGTTTTAAAAGATGACTTGGAATTATTTTTAATAGTAATACTCTCGTCCCTTATCCTTCTGATTTCTTCAGTCATCTTTATATTTCCCTCTGATTTTTTTTCATACTTACACTCAATGTCACCAGTTTACTTTGTTTTGACTCATATGAGTCCATTGCTCTGACATTCATGTTCCCCTCTGAATCATGCCTAGATGATCTCTCTCTTTCTGAAACATATATTCTATTCTCCTATTATACTTCTACATAACTGCTGCTGTCTTCTTCATACATAATTATTGGGTGGAAGATTTAGTTCAACTTAAAACTTAAATAATGTGAGGAATAAGGGTCTGTTCCATCTGGTAACTGTATACGTGAATAGAAATTTTGGTAATTAAGGAACATTTTCTACAGATTTCCAAAAGACTATTCTAAGGAAAACAATACACTCTTAGACAAGAACTGCCTTTCTTCTGTAGGAATATAACTCAGAGAAGACGAAAGGACAAAAGTAAGCACAATATAGTAATTCCATTTTATATCAATAATCTCACTGCAAATAATGAGCTCTGTGAAATGTGCTTTTCTTTTCCATATGCACTTAGTAAATTTAAAAAAATATGGAATACTAAATTATTTTCTTGGGATCAGCACAGAAATCTCAGGGATTTCTAAGAAAATTAATTTTTACTCTTTGACATGATCAAATGACAAGAAGGTCTCAAAGATTTCTCAGAAACTAAATATTTTGAGATGATTTACAAATCCTCAACTATTTAGGCAGCATATGATAAAAGCAAGAAATTAAATCGACTCATTGGATTTATTTTCTAATGGACATAGATTATGTAAGCTATAAAGTATGATAAAGCAAAAAGCTTGAACAGTACTTCTGTGTGTGTTTGTGCGTGTATGTGCATGTGTGTGCGTGTGTGTGTGTGTGTGTGTGTCTGCCATAGATATCCTATTCTAACTTGATGATCATCTGTCCATATTCTATAAAGTATTATAAAATTTTTAAAATTCTTTAGTTATTTATCCTATCTTGGTGAACCAGCATTTATTTAATTAAAGATGAGTCTGTTCATTTCTTAATATACAACATGTTAGTCATATTAAAAGTCATAAAAATATACATTTAGGATGATAAAGCCAAAATATAGAAAAAAATTGTTTAAAATGGTTCAACTTTATCAAAATACTTTGCATCTCTTCTCAGAAATTTGGAGGGAAGGAAAAGATGACGGGTAATAAATTTGCTAATGGTTGATAAATTATGCAAAGATTTCAGATAGTGATATAAAAATATTTGAATAGTTGAATTCTTTTTCTATTTCATGTTCTATTGAAGACTATCATTTGCACTTATGCTGAAAATGTATATAATTACTATCTAAAATATGATCAGATATGGTCAATTCTAAATTTTTTCCTCAATGAGATTAGCAATAAAGACGGTACCTTCAAAGTAAATTAATTTGCAAAACATCAACCAAGTATTTTACACTAATTCCTCCCACAGTTGTGATAATAACTATTATTGTTTTCTGTTTATATAGAGTAGGAATACCACATGAGCCTATATCAAATTACGTTACAGCACAAGTTTAAGGTAATGGCAAAACCACTATGGATAAATTATCAACACCTTAATTGTGGCTGCAAAAACAGAATAATTTTAGCTCTAAGCCTTAACTCTAACATATATAGAAAATGAATTTATGTTTCACTACTAGAGTTGATCAGCAAGGCCAGATGAAGAGGTGCAATCAGCCCCAGACTAACTCCTACCAAAAGAAATTCATTAACATTTGACTTCAGGGTGAATTTTCACATCTTAAGTAAACTTTAAAAAATTTCACATTAGAATTTGAACTCATTTTTATTTACACTTCAGTAAAATAAAAGTGGTTGAGTAAGTTTATATCTTGAACTTTTCATTAATATCAGACACTATTTTATTATCATCATGAGGTAGCTGTTACACAAAATTAAGCAACTGATTCATATGATGATATGAATAACATCTATCCTATAGTAGATGATAAAAATCATTGAAGAAGGAAGTCAATGATTCTTAAAACAGCAATTTGCAAGTTTCTAAATTGCTTAGCCTATGGTGCAGTTTTTATTTTGTTTCTGCATCCCTAAAAAATGTGATAATAATTTAAACTGTACTCACACATAACAACATGTAGGTAAAGGTTACAGCTGTACTGTGCATTGAAGGAACTCTGTGTTTTTAACAAACGACTGACAGAATAATCATATTTATACCCCATGGATTCTGCATTCCAATCAATTTGGAAATGCAGAATATTTTGAAATATCAAAAATCCACATATTTTGAAATTTACTTCTGCCCTTTTGTCATTATTTGACACCCTGTTCAGCAATACTCTGCCTGAGCCGAAGAAGCCAAAGCACTCAAACTATCCATAACTTTTTAAAAATTCTAAATAGACAATGGTAACACCCTAGGCCCTCTACCAAATTATCAACAGTTTATCAGCCACACTGTCAATAACTGCATTGTATTCTTTTGACCAGTTTCTGCACTTCAGAATGAAAGGCACTTCTTTGTGCTAAACTGAGTTAGGGATTACATTCTGTAAGAACCACTATGGGTGATGGATGCCTAAGTGATCTCCTGCTGCTGGCCTTGGACTGTGAAGCAGCTGAGAATACTAATAGCAGGAAAGCAAGAGCAGTTTTTGCTAGCTTAAGATCACGCTAGTCTCTACTGATGTAAACAGGGATTTGATGGGTGCAATGATCTGTCTGCTCTCCACGAGCAGCACATAAAACATTTTAAATTGTTTATCTTCTTAGATTTCATCTGAAATGCAAGATTGGCTGTGACTGAACCAATATAATATTGGAATATGACTTTGAGGCACACAATTAAACCAGCACAGCTTCTTTTCTCACTGTGTCTTTTTGCTTTCTGTCAGTTACCCTCCCCACAGAATTAACTGGAAGCAAAATGAAATTTTAAAATAGGAAAATGAAAAGAAAAAAATCCTCAGGGAAGACCTACAGCTTCAAATCGAGGATGAAGGTAGAATATAGCAGTTTAGGTTGTAGAAGCAGCATTTAGGGCCCTAATATAACTGCTGATTTTCACACCAAATTCTATCAGTATGTACGTGTCTAGGATGTGCAGTACCTTGCAGCAAGCAACTCTTCCACAGAGAAAAACTGTTTCAGATTCTCTCTTCTGCAGAGCCATCCTCTCTAGAATTCACAAAATGCATTCTTATTTTCCAGACTCAGCATTTATTCCTCTTCTGTTTTGCTACTGAATAATAGCTATGTATGGTTTGGCCTAGAAATGGCACCCCTGGAGTGAATTATTGTAACAGTAAGTAATGTGAAAAGCTGATTTGCAGATTTCCCTGTGTTAAATGTTCATTTCATGCATTATCTCAAAGCGTTTCTTCCAGCATAAGAATAGATGATTGACATTTCTAGAGACTGAAATGCTGAAATTGTAAGGGAAGGTAACAACTGGTCAATAAATCAGTAAGTATTTCTCACTAGTATCTTCATATTTGTTTGATTAGTCAACCTGGAACCAGTTGAATATCATTATGCCCATGTGGCAACTGTCAAAACAGCAGAGACATAGTGTATTAGGGCCAATATATAGGGCAGGGTAATTTATCAATCAGATTTTCCTCAGTGATAATCACGGCAATGTATATATGGAACTGCAGCTTTTATGTTCCTTTGTAAGAGCAGAAAATCTCCTTTCAGAAATCACTCCTATCTACCTCTCCCTGCCTCTTTATGACCTCTCACCTACTCAATAATGTATATTTATCTCCACTGCTCTAAACCCAATTCCTCAAACCAATGTCCTCTCTCCATTTTCTGAGCTCTTCTTTTCTCAAAGCATGTTTGGATCTTGACTTCCCAACTTACCCAGTAGAAAAATCTCATTTCCAGTAGTCTTTTATTGCTCTGATTGAACATTTAAACTAAGTTATTAATGAAGCTAGGTCTTAATGTGTTGCTCCTCCAAGGAACATACACCTTATATCACATTTGTATAAAGGAAAAAAAGTAAAGGTGCTATATTTTGAGGCATATATTTTATTTTATGTCCCTCAAATGTCATCACAACCTAAAGGAAATGTGTTCTTCTCTCATTTGAAATAGCCCTCCCAAGAGGACTCTCTTAAAAGGAGTCTATGGAAACAACCAACATCCCGAGGGGATGAGGAAATACAGGCCCACAAGGAGACAGTGGATGAAGAAAATGCCCCTGGGGGCCTATATTCTGCTCTCTTAAGAACTGATTAGGGCATTTCATCTTTGCTTCTGACAGAAGGTGACAAATTATATCAGGATGACAGATATCTGCTTAAGTTGAATTATTTCTCTAGCACAAGACTAGATAACAGAAAATTTTCTATTAGAGTGAATAGTACTGAATCAAACAACAGCTTTTGTTTACTTATATTTCTTTTTCAAGAATGCCCATTGCGCTCATTTCCAACAACTGCTATCTTTATGTGGCAGTGCCAAGAGATATCCTTAAGACCACAGGCTTATGGACAGACCTTTAAAGCCCAGGTATTTCTCAATTAATCCTTAACATACTAGCCTAATGTTAGGTAATAGTGGATGACAGATGCCTGTAACTTCTGTCTTTTCTGTATACCACACAAGAGACACTCCTTAAAGGAAGTATCACTGCAATAGAGGATCATCAATACAAAAATTGTCTTTGTGCATGTAATGAAAATATTGCTCTCCTTTACCCTAAGCTGCAGCTAAAAATGATACTGATATAGCTATAACCATAAATATAATAACTTCATTTGCATAATGCTTTAGAGTTTTCAAAGATGTTGAATATCTATTATTTTACTTGATCCTCACAACTCCACAGCATTCAACAAACTGAAAATATGTTTTCACTTAAAGGAGTTTATAGTACCCAGTCTTCTATTTAGATCTTTAATCCATTTTGAGTTTGTGTGTATTGTGTTAGACAGTGTTCTAATTTCATTCTTTTACACGTAGCTGTCCACTTTTCCCAGAACCACTTATTGAAAGACAGCATTGCATATTCTTGCCTCCTTTGTCATAGATTAGTTGCCCATAGGTGCATGAGTTTATTTTTGGGCTTCCCATCTTGTTCAATTGATACATATTTCTATTTTTGTGCCAGTATCATACTGTTTTGATGACTGTAGTTTTGCAGTATAGTCTGAAGTCAGTGCATCTGATTCCTCTGCTCCATTTTTCTTTCTCACGATTGCTTTGGCTATCCAGAGACCTTTTTGTGTTTCCATACAAATTTAAAACTTTCTATTTGGTTTGAGACTGGCATATGCACACTGTGGCTTATGGAATGATTGGCCAACACAGAACTGCTATGTGACATGGGAAACTCTACCCAATATTCTATGATATGGGAAAAGAATCTGAGAAAGAATGGATGTGTGTAAATGTATAACTGAATCACTTTGCTATACGGCAAAGATCATTATAACATTGTGAATCAATTATACTTCACTTAAAACTTTTAAAAGTACTGAATATATAAAGGTTAATGGGTGATATAATTGTATAAATTTTGTAGAGCTGGTAAATTAAGAGAATATTCTTAGCCTGATCAATGTGTCTTTGTATTATACTTTAGCATTTTGTTGCATTTCTTAAAGTTCCTTTCTTAGCATATGAAGAGATAAAAATACATAAATTTAATACTTAATAAGCAAAGAAAAACTAGGTTTAAAACCCAGATTTTCTAATTCCTTACTCAAGTGCTCGTTAGGCTATGTGCTTCATGCCAAGATATTCCAACTTGTAATTAAAATGAACAATCCCCAGCATCAATTTGCCATACAAAGCTACCAATATTTCCTTTCTTTGATATGGGTGCCAAAAGGTATCGATGACTGTGAATTTAGACATGTGACATCCTGAATTACCATAAAATATTCATAGAGCTCTCACGGAATTCAGTGGCACTGTTTTAGCCCCTACTGAGGAAAGTACACTTTTCCCCATTAGGAAGATTTCATAAAAATCAGTGACCACCAGGTAATAATTATTTCCAGTTTTCATTAACATTATATCTGAAATGGGAATAGGAGATTGTTAAGGCTAAAATCTAAAGGAGATAACAAAGAAGACAGTATTTTATTAACTATATTTCTCAAGTTAGATTCCTTCTTTATTGAAATTTATGCCATATGAAGAATTCTAACCATTTGGTTTTTTCCCATAATCTAACATTGCTTTCTAAAACTAATCTGTCTTAAGAATTAAACATTACTTTCTAAATATAATACCTATAATTTAGATTTTAAATATTTCCACCAAAATTACTTATATTTATGCCTTTCATGTTTAATATAAATTGTGATGCAGCAAGTGAGCATCAAACACATTAACAACTTTATAGATAAACAGAAATTAGAGTATTTTACCAGTTGCCACAGTTAGATAATGGAAGAGAAAATCTTGAAATATCAAGCCCTAATTGAGATGTTCATGTTTTTGGAATTCCCATTGTGGCTCAGCGGGTTAAGAACCCGCCATGAAGATGCGGGTTTGATCCCTGGCCTAGTTCAGTGGGTTAAGTATCTGGTATTGCCATGAGCTGTGGTACAGATTGCAGATGCAGCTTGGATTTGGTGTTGCTGTGTCTCCAACTTGACCCCTAGACTGGGAATTTCCATATGCCACAGGTGTGGCACTCAAGAAAAAAAAAAATTCATGTTTTCAAAAAGTTTTTGGAGGTTTCACATTATTTGAGCCCATCTAGTACTGACTTGAGATAACTCTTCCACTAGCAAAAAGCTATGGTAACTGAGAAATGTAAAACCAAATGTCAGGCATGTCCAGTAACAAAATTACAAAAACTACAGACATTGCTTATTGCCTTTTTTTGTCTTACTCCCAAAGAAACATGCACTGGATAATTATACTTTGGGGCACATCTTCCAAGAAGTAAATTTGTCAATCTATTTCATGTTGGGTTCTGTTAAAGATACAAAAATACTGATGGAGGAACAACTTCAATATGGGCTCACCTAATTTCACTAGATACTTTATATGTTTTCAGAAGTTCATATAACTAAAGGATTTGTTTTTACTCCAACACAGATTTCAAATCAATATTCAGGTGTTTTTGTTTTATTTTTCCTCATAACATGTATTATATGAAAGAAAGTTTTATCATAAATTATTTTCATGAAAACTTAAAGCCAGTATATAAAACCCTTTTCTTATCCATTATCAACTGGAGAACAGTCACATGATTATACTCTGCCAATCATTTATAGATTATCCACAACAACAGCGGCAGTGGGATGGATAATGAGATTCAAGAACAACTGAATCCAATGACTAGGCAACAAATACCAAATATCTGGTGGGGTTATTGCCAATAGCAGCACAATAAGAAACACAGTGTTGTGGCAGAATTTGGTTGATTTTTGCTCCTAGGTTTCTGCTGAAATCTATTATCACAAACAAATTATTGCTACATTAATTTTTAGTCCAACAGAGGTAACGTAAGTAGTTTGTTTACAGTTTGCAATTGAAATTTCTGAAAAACTAAGGACTATATGATAAAAAAATGGTGTGTGTGTATGCACATACCTTCATGTTCTGATATCATTATCTCACTATCTAAAGCAAACACAATAGATCGTGAGAAATTTATTTAGATTCATTCACTCTTCAATTGTAAAATATGTTTTGAGTTTGACCCTATTGATGCTGTTTTGGTTGAAAAGAAGGAGAACAATTTGAGTAAGTTGTTTATAAATAGATCCATAAAACAAAGGATTACTTTTGGGTAGAGAGGAAGACACATTCCTTGGAAGTAAGATGATGCAAAGTAAGGTGGCAGGGGAGTAGATGTGGTTATTTTTAAAAGGAAGAGGCAGATAGCTAAGAGTATTGATGATGCTGTGGCCCTTTATATCACAGGGAATTCCTGATCGATAAGACAGAGCATTCAAGTTCTTGGCCTCTGGTTCTCTGCTTTGAATGTTAGAGACATGAAATGTGAAAAAAAAAATGTCAAAGATCCCTTCTTTTAAAGGAATGGAAAGTATGACCTTGCTATTGTAGATGGTAACATGACAAGCTTGATTATCTCCCTCTTTCTCTTGAATCATCAATTTCTCTCTTTCACCTGAATCATTATCATCAGGAAAGAAACATGCAATATTATAACCATTTTAAGAACTCTTTTTCTATTGCCCCTCTAGCCACCATGATTTATCTCTTTCTCTTTTTATGCAATGTTGTCCATACAGTTGTCTCTCCTTACTGCCTGTACTTTCTCAGTTCCCATTCTCTCTAGTCTGTATTTCTTCCAGAACTTCCCCCAATTAATCTTATCAAATCAAAAATGACTTCCATGTTGTCAAATCCAATGATCACCCTTGAATCTTCATCTTTATCAGCTCGTCAGTGGCTTGACACTGTGATCACTCCTATAGTCATATATCTTCTTCACTTTGACCTCATGAGATTACATACATCTGGTTGCCCCTCCGCTTTACTGGCCGTTCAGAAACATCCTCCTTCTGAATCCTCCTAATTTACCTAAACTCTAAATCTTGAATTATTTTGGGACTTAAGTTTTAAACTCTTTCTTTTTTTACTATGCTTACACTGGAAGTAATCTTAGCTTTATATCAAATCCATATATACTATTTCTGAAAATTAGGTCTGTAAAAATGGCCTCCTACCTTAACTACTAACTTAAGTATCCAGTCGCCCACTCAAAATATCCCTATGGATATCTCCTTGGTAAATCAAAGTTAACCGAGTTTGAATCACCCCAAGTCTTTTACTCCTAATATCTTGCCCACTTTGACCAAAGCACTTCACTCATCTAGCTATTCAAGTTACACTTGGATTTATCCATAACTTCTGTTTATTGTTTAAACTCAAAATTCAATCTATTAGCAAAGACCTGCCACTGAGATTCAAAATAAATACCAAACTCAACTAATTCTCATCACTCCAGCCTTGTAAAAGGAATCATTATTTTGTCTGAGCTACTAAAATGACCTCTTAACTCATCTCCCTTGTACCACTTGTGTGTCATTGCAGATTATTTTCTACGCAGCAGTCAGAATGTTCCTTTATAAGCATGACCAGTCTAGTCAAATGCTCTAATGGTTTCTCACACAACTTAAAAAAAAAAAAAAAAAAAAAAAAACTCCAGAACTCTTAGTATGTCATACTGGCTATAAACACAGGTCCCACTTCCACTGCTAAGCCCATCTCTTAACCATTATACCAAGTTTCATACTACTCCACTCTCACTGGCTTCCATACTATTCCTGTCTCAGGGCCCTTGCAATGCTTTTGCTTTTCTTTGACTTAACCACCCAGAGATCAGAATGACTCATTTCCCTACCATCTTCAGGTCTCTGCTTAAATGTCACCTTATCAGAGACTTTCCCTGAAAACTATATGTAAAATAACACATATCCCAAATTCCACCTATCCTATTACTTATGATTTGTTTTCCATAATCTATTATCTGCTGAAATAATTTGCTATGGTGTGCCTCTAGAATGCAAGCTGTACGGAAGCAGAAATATATTTACATATTTTTTTTATCTGCAGAATTTCCAAGATTGCCTAGAACAATGTCTTTGGCCATTAGAGCATAATAATAACATACAAAAATGTTATGTGTTATAAACATACTAAACCAGCAATAAATCCTTTTACAATTCACAAAGAAGTGAATGGTTCCATTTATTATTAAATACTGGCAACAAGTGATTTCAATAAACTTTGAATAATCAGTAAGGAGAAAAATACAAAGACATCATTTCACTGAGGCAAAAATAACTTTTTAAGAATATAATTTTGCTCCAATTTTTAAATCATTTGCTGTACCACAATATGATTCCTATAATTGTTGAATGATTAAACTGCTTATAGCTTTTTGTTTTACGCTTTGCTGTAGTAAACATCTGGAAATATATCTTCATTAGCATCTCAATTTGTTATACTATAAATTCTAAGAAGTGGAATTACAAGTCAAAAAATTTGAACATTTTAAAGATTCTTGACAAATACTATCAAATGCCTACCAGGAAATGTATATTAATTTCTTATCCCATAAAATAATACTAAAATGCAAGTTTCATCTAGCTCTGGACAACTCCATGCACTATTAAAATAAAGGCAAAATCAAAAGGAAATAAATTTATTACAGTAAAAGGTGACAATCTCATTTTTCCATTCCATTATCAATGAAATTGGTTTTTATTTAAACTTTCCTGGAGATTTATATATATATATATTTTTATATATATACTTATATATATTTATATTTTTATATATTTATATATTTTGTATGCATTTATATATTTTTATAAAATATATATAAAAATCTGGAGATTTTTATATATTTTTTATATTTATATATATGTTGTGATTTTTTTCCTCATCATTATTCATTTAAATCTAAAAGGCGCTCATTTTTAGTTTATCTTCTCTATCTTTGTTTTATAAATATGATTGTAGGCATTTTTCCCAGTTTACCTTTTGAATTTTGTTTATGATGTTAACATGAAGATGATCAAATATGCCCAATATTTCATTTATTTTATTCATTTAATAATTTATGTCTTTTTCCATTCTAAGATTTTTTCTTTTTCACAAATTAATCTTTAATCCATATAAGAATTATTATGAATTATTTTATATTACAAAGCAAGTCTCTTATCTCCAAATAAACCTAGTAGAAAATAAGTTACTGAATAATCCTTCATTTCCCCATTGCTTTATATCTCCAGATTTCAATTCTATTTTATTAATCTTTTTATATACACTCACTACTTAAACAGATTCCAATATTCTTTGTAATCAGTCAGGAGTTATGTCTATCTTGCTTACTATTTATTTCTAGACCTGAGCAAGCACTCAATAAGTGTTTTTGAATTATGAATGAGGTGAGAGTTGTTGTCATGCAAAACTTGGCAAGTGAAAGAGAACACCTGTGAAATGGCTATGCTCCAAGTCAGTATATTTGGCCACCAAGTCAGGGCCTTCTAAATGTTCTACAATGTCCTCAACCAGCAAAAACCAGAAAACAAATGAGAAACATTATTTTCCAAGCAGTCTAAGGTAATACTGGGAAAGGAAAGCTTTCTCTAAGAGAAGGATCTTGCAATCTTCACCAACTATTGGTCAACCATACTGGCCGGGAAACACTGAGACAAATGAATTTGATATTTCTTTAAATAAATAGCAGAAAGGCAGTTCTGTTTTGTAGTATTCTGGAGTCAAAGCCTTGGAAGACCTAACTCCTGAAAACAGTGCTAAGGATTTTGTTGGGCCTTAGTGTCAACATTCTGTACTCCAAGGGCCAAAGTTGAGATCTAAAGTGGAAAGGTTGAGGGCTAGATATCACTGAATCAAGGACATCACCCTAAAATAACTCTCTAACTCCTAATACAGATGTATTTTTATTTGGTCTCATTCACCATACAAACCCAAGTCAAACATTGCTTCCAAATGAGCCTTTCTTGCTTTCCTCTCCCTGATCCTCTTTTTTGTTCTCTATCACATGACATATCCTACCATATGATGATGTATCCTTTTGCAGGTTTCTCCGGTTTAGCTCTTAAAGATTAGAGGGAGTGTCTGTTCTTCTAATATATAGTAAAAGACATCACACAGGGTAAGCTTTAAAAAATATTTATTAAACTAAATTAGTCTTAACAGCTAATTATTTTCCTTAAATGAGGGTCCCAGTGAGTTATATCTGAATCAATGAATCATGGACTTTAAGGGCTGAAAGGACCCCAAAGGCCATCTTGCCCAACACATCTTCCAAAGCTTAAATTTCCTTCACAACATGCCATTTGAACATTTAATGATGATCAGTCTATGGCCTCTAGAATTAGTCTGTTTCATCACTAGTATGCTCAGAATTTAAAAGTCATACCTTCAGGTTAGCAAAATCTCATTCTTTAGCTTTGACTCAGAGAAAATGTATTAATGCCTTTTTCCATATGAAAACCATTCAACTATTTTAAAACAGTTCATGTTACCTGCAACTTGTCTTCAAGAGAAACATCCCCAGTCTTACAAATATGACTCACTAGTGTGGTTCTAACTTCTATCTCATTCTTCAAAAGTAGCCTGACCACGGAAGAATCAGGCAGGACTATATCACACCTCTCCTTCTTGTCCTTCATCTTACAGTCGTCACTTCATAAAGCTTAGGGCACACTCACTATGAGATGGATTGAGCACAATGTGAACAAAATACCCTAAATCTTTTTTTTTCTTTTTTTTTTTTGTCTTTTTGCCATTTTTTGGGCCGCTCCTGCGGCATATGGAGGTTCCCAGGCTAGGGGTCTAATCGGAGCTGTTGCTGCCAGCCTACACCAGAGCCACAGCAACACAGGATCTGAGCCGTGTCTGTGACCTACACCACAGCTCACGGCAACGCCGGATCATTAACCCACTGAGCAAGGGCAGGGATTGAACCCGCAACCTCATGGTTCCTAGTCGGATTTGTTAACCACTGAGACACAACAGGAACTCCCTAAATCTTTTTTTTACAAGTCTGCAAAGTTAAGCTCCTCCAACCCCTATTTAAGGCCATGCAATTTGACTTTTTTAGACTCAAATTAAAAGCAGTTACTCCGGTTAAATTCACCTTGTTAAAGCTCTCCATTGTTCCAACCATGCCAAGACTTCTGTGAAACCTAGTTCTGTCATCCACTGTGATTGCTACCCTTTCCTTATTTGTTTCATAGACAAATGAAAGTCTGTTCTTCATCAGCTCATTCCAGTGCAACCTTCAGATGGCCTAAGTGGACTGGCCTTTCTTGAGAGCCATTTTCCTCAATCCTCACAAAGTATTATATACTGAGCCACAGTAAATGTTTTGATATGCTGGGCTTGAGACATGGGTTTCACCACCCTCCTCTATAGATGCAACAGGACAGGTGAATTCTGGGGCCAAAATCCCAGTTTTCACTACAACCACTCCCTAGAATGTGGCCTTCACAATAATCTCCAAGGTACACTGGTCCCTGTGGGCTACCCATCTTTAGGAGGGTGGCAGTTAGGTTGGTTCCATCAGTGATGTGGGTGCTAGTGGGAAGAATAAATCAGCACATGGTCCAAGCTTCTTGGGAAAAACAATTTAAATAACTTCTTACATAAAATTATTTGGGTCTATTTGCAACTAAATCAGTATTTCTTAGAGAAGAATCCCCAGATGCAAAAATCAGACCCCTTCCCATGATTTTTTTTTAATTAAAATTTTTTTCCAATCAGGCAAGCAAATTGACTACCTTTCCCAGTCCCTGTATTTATAGGTGGGTCCTGGCAGAAGATTTCTGCTCGGTAGAATGGAGGTGAAAATTATTTCTGCCAGAACCATGCCAAGCCATATATATTTCTCACCCACTCTCATGCATCCTCCCTACTCACACTACTAAACATGAAAGAATGAAAAAAAAGGGGGTCTCATGAGAGAAAGAGCCTAGATTCTGAGGTAACTGTGTAGTCAGAGCTGCCCACAATGTACCTGAACAAAGACATGTGAAATATATTTGCATGACTAGAAATAAAATTAATGGGTTACACAATTATATTTGGGATTTGTTTATTCCAGCAAGACAATTCAAACATAGCCAATATATTAGCAATGCAAGTCAACACTGAGTCTTATGACTGGTGTTATAAAATTTCTCACTTAAATAGTAGATATTTTAGAAGGGTGAACTTCTTTGTGAACAGCTATCTTTGTTCTACCTCCCATTCTCTCATCCACATTTAACAATACATTATCCATTTTAATAGATAGGAAATTAAAAGACTTGCCTCAGTACTGGCTTTATTTGTATGATGAGAAGCCACCAATTTAGAGGCTATTTTTTTATAAGAATCCATAATATCTTTTACACTCTTAGGGAAATAGCTAAAATAATTAGAAAGCTTAATACTCAAGATTTTAACATATACATAACATGCTTTTTAAATTTTGGTTTCTTTCCCTAAATACTTATCACACTTTAAAATTGCGTTCAGCTTAACAAGACAAAAGAAGTTAAGGAGACAAGTGAGCACACTTAAATTTTATCAAAAATATATTCAATAAATATTATATCCTGATAAAGTCAAATTTTATATTACAATTTAATAGAATCAGAAAAACCTACATAAATGTGAATTAAAGCCCATGGGAAAACAATAAGGTTTTGATATTTTAGCTATGGAACCATGGTATTTAAGTTTCAACATGAGAATTATGGTATTTATAAATGCTAGGAAATTACAAAAATGCTTTCTGAATACTTTAAATCCACGAGTTTGCTTTAAGAGTTCCTTCCTTATGAGATAAAGATATATAAGTAGTGCCATAAGATATGAATAGAAGCTGACAAACCAATGAGCAAATATCACAGTGTAGGATTCTAAAAAATAAAAAAAAAAATACAAAGCAAAGGTGGAATGAGGTAGAGGAGAATAAAATCTAAGAGAAAGTATTTTAATTAAAATTATGCATTCCACAAGTAAGTAAAGACTTGTCAACTTTGAAATGAAAACTTTTTTTTCTTTTAAAATTTTTTAGGAGTTCCTGTCGTGGCGCAGTGGTTAACGAATCCGACTAGGAACCATGAGGTTGCGGGTTCAATCCCTGCCCTTGCTCAGTGGGTTAAGGATCCTGCATTGCCATGAGCTGTGGTATAGGTTGCAGACGCGGCTCGGATCCCGCGTTGCTGTGGCTCTGGTGTAGGCCAGTGGCTACAGCTCCTATTTGACCCCTAGCCTGGGAACCTCCACATGCCACAGGAGCGGCCCAAATAAATAGCAAAAAGCCAAAAAAAAAAAAAAAAATTATTATAGCTGCTTTACAATGTTTTGTCAATTTCTGCTATACAGCAAAGTGACCCAGTCATACATATACATACATTCTTTTTCTCATATTATCCTCCATCATGTCCCATCACAAGTGGCTAGATATAGTTTCTGTGCTATACAGCAGGATCTCATTGCTTGGCCATTCCAAATGCAATAGTCTGATTCTACTAACCCCAAATTCCCATTCCTCCCACTTCCTCCCCCTCCTCCATGGCAACCACAGATCTGTTCTCCATGTCCACAAGTTTATTTTCCTGTAGATAGGTTCATTTGTGCCATATGTTAGATTCCACATATGTATTATCGTATTGATATTTGTTTTAATCTTTCTGACTTACTTCACATAATATGAGAGTCTTCAGTTAAATCCATGTTGCTGAAAATGGCATTATTTTGTTCTTTTTTATGGCTGAGTAGTATTCCATTACATATGCACACCACATTTTCTTAATCCATTCATCTAGTCATTCGACATTTAGGTTGTTTCCATGCCATGGATGTTGTGAATAGTGCTGCTATGAACATAGGGGTGCATGTATCTTTTTTTTTTTCTTTTTCTTTTTGCTATTTCTTGGGCCGCTCCTGTGGCACATGGAGGTTCCCAGGCTAGGGGTTTAATCAGACCTGTAGCCGCTGGCCTACACCAAAGCCACAGCAATGCGGGATCCAAGCCGCATCTGCAACCTACACCACAGCTCACGGCAATGCCGGATCCTTAATCCACTGAGCAAGGGCAGGGATCGAACCTACAACCTCATGGTTCCTAGTCGGATTCGTTAACCACTGCGCCATGACGGGAACTCCAGGGGTGCATGTATCTTTTTCAGTGGCAGTTTTGTCTGGATATATGCCCAGGAGTGGGATTGCTGGATCATATCGTAGTTCCACAGTCATATAGAGTTCTATATTTAGTTTTCTGAGGTACCTCCATTCTGTTTTCAATAGTGGTTGTACCAGTTTACACTGCCACCAACAGTAAAGAAGGGTACCCTTTTCCCCACACCATCTCCAGCATTTGTTATTTTTTTGACTTGTTAATGGTGGCCATTTTGACTGGTGTGAGGGTGAGGTGTTACCTCATTGTAGTTTTGATTTGCCTTTCTCTAATTTTCTATTTTCACTGTTTCTTTAGTGATGTCGAACATTTTTTTTTTCATGTGCCTGTTGGCCATCTGTTTTATCTTCTTTGGAAAAGTGTCTATTCAGGTGTTCTGCCCATTTTTCAATTGGGTTGTTGGGTTTTTTTCCTGTTTAGCTGTATAAATTCTTTGTATATTTTAGGGATTAAGCCCTCATTGGTTCTATTATTTGAGACTATTTTCTCTCATTCTGAGGGTTGTCTTTTTTGTAATGGTTTCCTTTAAAACAAAAAGGAAATTATCCAGATAATGTTGAAAATTACATTTACCTTTTCCTCATGAGCATCACATATATAAAGAAAACTTTATTTTGACTAATTCAATATCAAATTAATGTGTGAATTATTAAAATGTTACACTGAAAAAATTCCAGTATTTATCATCTTCCAGTAGCTGATGTCATCAGCATCAGTAACAAAAGTAATTAAGAACAGAAGAAATGAGGAGTCCCATTGTAACTGAGCAGGTTAAGAACACAACTAATATCCATGAGGATGAGGGTTCAGTCCCTGGCCTTGCTCAGTGGGTTAAAGGATTCCAGCATTGCCTCAAGCTGCAGTATAGGTTGTGCATGTGGCTTGGATTCTGCGTTGCTGTAGCTATGGCACAGATCAGCAGCTGCAGCTCCAATTCAACCTCTAGCCTGGGAACTTCCATGTGTCACAGGTGTGGCCCTAAAAAGAAAAAAAAAAAACAGACAATAAGACTTCTCATATCTCAGTTTATGATGTGGTATGTTGAAACAAAGTTAAACAGCCTTTTCAGCATTTCATTGTCAATATCAAATGGTTAATTTATGTAATCAAATACCTGTTCCACATGACAACAACCTGCCACAGAAAGACACAGCCATGAAATCATATTTTGCAATTTGGGGTATGAAAAACTACTACAATAAATGCTGACAATTTCATTTTTGCTTTAGTACTCATTGCTCTATTCATTACTAAGTACTCAAAAAATAATTCTATCATATTTGCCCTTTTTCAAGCCAATAATAATAAATTTAATTATATCAATTTATGTTATTAAAAAAATACTTCCAATTTCCATACAATGACATCTATCATCACCACACTAAATGAAGGTTTCTTTTTGATTCTATTTTATTTTTTGTGCTTACACTTTATTATATTTTATAGGAGAATATTATCTCCTATGTGGTACACCTCCTATAAAAATATAATACCATAAAGAGGATTTATCAAAAAACACAGTGTAATGCTTTTTTGTAGGTTTTCACCTACGTGGTAAATGAATTTGCTGTACACTCTGAAAATCTGACAATAAGTGTAGTTTTGTGATTTAAAAATTTTGCTGAGAGACATCAACTTGGCCTGTCCTCATTTATTCCAGGTTTCTTTTCTATACTTTTTTTTTACACAGCTGCACAATACAGGCAACATATAAATAAGACATATTTAGAAAGTATATTTCAGATTCCTCAGAAACTTTTGGCAACTCGCCTAAAATGAATCTCCTTGATTTATATACAGTAGGTCTTGTTTAACAGTAAACCTTAGCACTTAGTAAAGCTCAGAAATAATGTTTCCCATTATCTATCTCCTCAATCTATCAATTTTTGTGACCAAAATTTGTTTATCTATTGCAAAGAACTATGAGAAAAAGGCTGGAGACTTTCTTATCATTGGCCTTAAAACAATGAAGAAAGGAAATCTTTACCAAGTTATTTTTTCAACTCAATAAGATTTTAGATTTCTAAATAGCTTCCATAAGTAAAGTAAGTACACTATTATATAGACAGAGGAGAAGAAACTAAAACCAGGCAACATGCAGACAATGTGGGAAAGGCACTAGGAAGAAGTTCAATTAAGTCTGGTATTGAATGAGTAGGTGTCTACAGATTGAAAAAAAGAGAAAATCATTCCAGGTAAAGAAGAAAGAAATGAAAGTATACTTTGTGTTAAGAAAGTAACAAAAATGTTAAAGAACTTAGAAGAGTAGAAGATGATGTTGTAAATATAAATATAGGAGTTGTATGCCATGTTAAGCAATTTGAGCTTCACTATAAAGCAAGTTAAAGTATAATTACAAAAATAAATAGTGAAAATTCACTGAGCATTTACTATGTGCCAACCACAGAAGCAAGTGCGTATTCTATTAAATTATTAAAACCACCTTATGAGCTAGATACTGTTGTTATGCCCCATTTACTAAACGGAAAAACCGAGTAGGCAACTAAAATATTTTGCTTCTGGAGGCAAAGCCCTAATTTGTCTCAGGCAATCAGAATCCAGAGTCTATATTTTTAAACACTCCAATACTCTGCCATTCTAAGAAATCATATTTTATATTATGATGTGAAAGTATAAAAGTCTGACACTGCCTTATTGTAATTACTTAGAAAGTCTTAATTGTGTAAATCTAATTTTAGTTTGAAATCTAATGAACAGAATAAGGTTATCTTGAAAACACTGAAATTGTCACATTAAATGTTCTTTTGACTATAGTTTCTTAGCCTTCTTGCTGACAACCCATAGCATTTTCTTTACTTTTTATGATCCCATTTCTTTATAAGTATACAATTATTTGATAGTATTGAGAGTTTCTCTTCTTAAATTTGTATTGTATTAATCTCGAATTTAAGTCTAAAATAAAATTAAAGATTTACATATGCTCTGACTTTTAAAGTGTTGGAGTCTAGGACCTAAAACAAATGTAAGAGGCTTTAGAATCTGACTCAGCTGGGTTCAAATCTCAGATCTACTGTACTTAATATATGACTCCGTATCTTTGGAAGATTACTAAATTTATTTGATGCCCAGTTTCCTTATTTATAAACTGTAAATAATAATACTTAGCTTGTATGTTTCTGGTTAGAATTATAAGATGTAACATTTAAAAGCCAATAAATTTCCAGATATAGTAGTTTCTAAAAAACAGTGATCCCAATGTTATTTTAACTGTTGCTATTACTACTTCTATCACTAAGAGTTGGCCGGCCTAGTCCCCTCCCAAAGTCACCCATCCTATCTTTGTCACTAATGTTGACTTACTGCCAGATTTTCCATGGTAATGTGCATAATTAATTGTTGCTGTTTTAAACTCATCCTTTACTTAAGCTCTTCCACCTCTATCACCCAGTGAACTGACTGACCTTGGGATATGTGTCATTATCAGACACTCCCTATGGGTGATGCTTTTCAGGGATTGATCCTGATCTACTTTCCTTAGCATAGTAATGAACTTGAAGCAAAAGGTTGTTGAGACTTAAGACAGCTTTCTTTCCACTATTCTGACATAAGAATAACACATTTAAGAAATTTCATGTTGTGCCAGTGGTTGATTTTTTGGGGGGTTTTGGATAAGACTAACATATTCTAGAATATATGATGCTGTACTGTGTTTTCTCTAAAAAAGTGTTTCAGATAGGCTAATATTTCTCAGTAAAATTTAGGAATGAAAGTTTCCCAGAGATTAGCCAAATGTTGCTGACACATAGGGCTGAAAGAAGGAAAAACAAATATTCTCTGCTTTGCTTCCATACCAAAAATTTGAGTTCTATTATTTCCCTCAGAAAATGGGTTTTAAATGAATATCTGGATTAACAAATGGGACAAAAACATGTAAGTATAACTATTACTCTTTCCTATTTGATTCTAAATTTTTTCTTATAGAAAACCTTTCTTTCCTTGTTGTCATTACCAGTCATACTTAAAGGCATTTTTCTTAAAGGTCTGATTCTTGAGAAAATGTATACATAATTGATATATAAAGGTATTAAACTTTAGTTTATTTTAGTATTCCCAATAATTTAATACAAAACATGTGTATCAATTTGTACATATGTATACACACATATACATATGTATGTATATGTATATGTATATTTACACAAAATACAAACTTCTTAAAGTCCAAGGTTACTTTTAATACCATTTTACCTTATTTCAAATTCCACTTTTGTTTCAGCATAGTCTCAATCATGTTCCTTCTGTCATGTTTCTAGTTAATTATACTTATCATTACTGTAACTATCTTAAATGTGCAAAATAAACTCTCAAGACTTCCCTCATAGATTTTGAAAAGCAATAAATTCTTCTAAATACCAGTAATCAGTTTATGTATGTATTTAAAATATTTCACCTGACAATCATGGAAATTTTGATTCTTATCTTCATTCAAGTGCATTTAGTTATTACATACAGGATTATTCATAAGCAAAAGGTAATAGTCCCCACTACTGGCTATTTGGAAGCCAGTAGCTCTCCAAATCAATAGCACCTCTGGAATGTGAAAACCTAAATTTCAAATAAGAATTTAACCAATACAGTAACACACAGAGGTTGTTTCCTATGTTAGTCTAGCAAGATGGCTACCTGGAGGTAGCAAATTCTACCAAATTTGCTCTGGTGAAAGATCTGCACTTCAGTACTACAGATACATAAACCTGATTCTGTCACCAAATACAGAGTATATCCATGTCTCAGAACGAGATATTGACCAAGTTCACAAGACTAACATATAAAAGCAGAAAGTCAATTGTTCTGTGGATAGCATGCAATGGATCCTTAACTCTCCTTTCAGCTAGTATTCTTTGTTGTTTTCCACTTTTAATCAAATGATCCCTCTCTCTTACTACAAGTGCAATTTCACATCACAGTCTGTGAGTTATTATGAAATGGTGAGTAGAATTAGAGAATCTCCCAATTTTACTGCCCACCCCCTTTTAGAATGTTCAGAGTTTATGAGCAAAATTTCTCCACAACTTTTTTTCATATGCCCAATTCTTTTCCAAAGAATTGGATTCTTGTTTTGCAAAGAATCAAACCAAAAGAGTCAGGTGTATCAAATGTTCAGTGACAGCAACATAAGAGGATCTCTCATCATCCATCTCACAGTTAAGGAATCCTCAAGAACAGGAGGGTGGATGGAGAAGGAGCAGGAATGAAGATGGGGAGAAAGGATATGTTTGTTCAGGGTCTTCCCATTATTGGTTAAGATTTTATCCAAGAGACATGGGTAGGTGCTACCAAAGTTTATCACAGTTACTTTCCTTTATGTAAGATTTTGTCACTGACCAACTCTCCACACGAACATTCATTCTTTCACCAGCTATGTTAGTATATTTTCTTAGGTAACAATTAAGTCACATAAGCCTGGAAAGTATTCTTTCCCTTTCCAGTGACTCTCACATTTCTGCATTGCTGTATTGTTCATTTCATTGTTAATCCTTCAAAGAGCTATTATACTTGATTTATGTCAAAATTCTTGAGTAAGACATAACTAGAGTTCCAAGTGCATACCTATGTTCTGCTAAATATTTCTCATACAACCTAAGTTTCATTACTTCATATATATATATGTATGTATATACACATTTTATACACATATGTATATTTTATCTATGTATATATTACATGTATGTATGTTACTTCATATATATATAAAATATATAGAATCTCTTTAAATCAAGTTATATTGAAATAAAATAAGCACTGCTTAAATGATTAATTAGGATAAACTGTGTATCTCATTCTGATTCACAGCACAGTTTTGTAAATTCTAGTAAAATGACCAATTATGTCCTCATTAACTTAATCAACAAATGTAAATTACTATAATTAAATGAAACATTTTCATTGTTTGTTTTAGGGCTGCACCCATGGCATATGCAAGTTCCCAGGCTAGGGATCAAATCAGAGCTACAGCTGCTGGCCTATCCCACAGCCACGCCAGATCCCCAACACACTGAGTGAGGCCAGGGATCGAACCTGCATCCTCATGGATACTAGTCAGATTCGTTTCTGTTGCACCACAATAGGAACTCCCTAAACATGTTGTCTTTTTATGAGGTATCATGGAAGAAAATTCTCACTATTTTTACCAAAAATCCTTCTATAAGGACCTTCCATGTTTTGTTTCATCATTAGAAAATCAAATGACAAAACAGAAATGCAAAAATACTACATATTAATAACTATAACTTCATACTTAGCACATCTAAAAAATTTACTTTGTGATATAAGAATGATTATAATTGTAATAAACCACAAACATAAAATTTCAAAGCTTGCTATGTCAAAGCAAATTCCCCATATTCCCTGTCAAGCTTAGTCCTGTTTAGATACTAACTGTTCTATTTCTAATTTGACTGGAACCACTACCGTGACTCTCAGTGTTTACGCTTGCTTAAATATAGTTAGCTGAAGTTAAAACCTGTGCCCATGGCTGACAGCAATTTTAATTATACTAGTGAACTGCCTCCTAAATCCAAAACCCAGGATCAGATTAACTCTATATTTTTCAAAACTAAAAGCAAATTGACTAAGCAGAGGCAGAGAGAAGTTAGTAATCCCATGTGTATATGTTGCCTATATCCCTTCAAAGGATACCACATCTAGGGTTTTCTGAATGTCAGTCTAAAGGGAGGATTTAAAATACATAATTCACATATTAGGTCAAGCAAAAGAAGTATTTTTCTTGAAATTTTACTCCAAAGAATCAAATATGCCTTTCCCATTTAGTCTGTTAACTAGAGTCTTGCTTGTCAAAGTTCATGGAACATAAGTGGCAGCATCACATAGGAGTTCCTAACAATGGCAGAATCTCAGATCCTATCCCAGAGATACTGAATCACATTCTGCTTTTATCACATTCTTCAGGCAATTCATATATGTCAATGAAGTTTGAGAAGGACTGGTCTAAATTACATTCAATAAAACTATATTGTAAATGATTTTCTTAGAAATTTGTGTTAATTGTGCATTTATTTCAATGAATTTAGGGATTATGTTTGCATATTCTTTTCTAGTTAAGAGGAAAGCACTAAGTTCAGTTCACTATCATAATCTGAATATTTGTACTAAGTAAAACACAAGACATTCCAGTTAAGCATTATTCATATTAAATTTTAAACATAAATGTATCTCAAATGAATTTGAAAATATATTTTGAACTAATTTATACTTATATTTTTAAAGCACACTTCTGATGTCTATAAAGTTTCAAGAGATGTGTGTGTGTGTCTTTGTTCATATCAGAAACTTCAGAATATTATGCACATATCCTAAAATTTAAAACTAAGTTTTAAGCACACTTAACTTAGAAAACTATGATTTACACTTCTAGGTAAAATTAACATTACTTAATTTATTGCACCAAAGCTCCAAAATAAAGAAAAATCCATTTAAAGCAATCAGTTTGCTATTTTTAACACTATGCAGCAAAATATAGTGATAGGCTTCGATTACAAAATTTAAGTAAAATGTTAAAACTACAGTGACATATGTGGGTGAATGCTTAATTTTTTCCTTATATTACCTCTCCAGTAATTTGCAAATATTAAGGCTAAAGATGGGATCTTCTTCATAAGTATGCAGTTTAGAGATGCAGGCAAAAGACTGATAGTAACATCCTAAAAGGAAAAAAAAATTATCTAAAAGTATAACTGTCAAATATCTAAGCAAAAAGTAAAGAGAAAGGAAGAGACAATTAGTGAGGTGCACAAAGTGTGAGAGAGGGCATACATTATATAATCAGATCTATCATATTTCCCATAAATGAGTAAGAGAATTGCATCACCCAGGCACACTATTCATTTGACTCTCTTTCACTAACATATTTGTCTTCTTTCTCCCTAAATCAAATGAATGATCAATATGATGTAGCTATGGGGATATTGATTTGGTTTTCCTATGGTCTCAGAGAATAAGTCTTACTGATATTTTGGTCATATAACTCATTTAAAATACTACTACTAAAAGTAATAATCTACCATATCATTTCAAATACATGATAATTCTATTAAACAATTTTAATGAGAGTTGCTGCTTTTCTAAATTACCAATACTCTCCCAAGTTACTAAAACTTTACTGTGCAAGAAAACAATGTATTTTCTTATTAAATCCATCACTAAATAACCAGAGAACTCTATATTCTCTGTGCCATGCTCAGTTAAACAGTTGTGAATTGAGAGATTATATTCACTGCACAGCCACCTTTCAGGTCTGTAATGGATATATCTCTTATTGTTTTCATTCCTTCCCTTTCCTTTCCCTCACTTTCTCCCTTCTTATCTCTCTCCCTCCCTTTTTTCTTTCCTTTCTTTTTCACAGTTTTGGGTTTTGTTTGTTTTTGAAACAGGACCATGGACTTACTGTCAAAATCCAGTCAAGGAGTTATTATCAACAAAGAAAGATCCAAACTTTTGAAAACCTGAGGTCAATAATTATTTTCTTTTTTGTATCTCTTCAGGGTCTGGCACCATGCTTCTGAATGGCAAGGTCTTAACATGTTGATTAAAACATGAAAGTTATGCATTGGAGTTCCAATTGTGGTACAGCAGAAATGAATCCGACTAGGAACCATGAGGTTGAGGGTTAGATCCCTTGCCCATCCCAGTGGTTAAGGATCCAGCATTGCTGTGAACTGTGGTGTAGGTCGCAGATTTAGCTTGGATCTGGCATTGCTGTGGGTGTGGAGTAGACTGGCAGATGTAGCTCCGATTTGACCCCTAGACTGGGAACCTCCATATGCCACAGGTGTGGCCCTAAAAAGAAAAAAAAAAAGTTATGCATAGAATTGACAATAATGATTTTTCAAGCTAGACTCTCATTTTTCTATAAGGTTCCTTTTGTTTATTTACTTTTTTTCCCCATAGTAGCCCATACACTTACAGCCTGAATTCCTAATTTCAGGCAATGTAACAGAGTGCCCTGATGATACTGTTCTGTCATATGTGAAGCCACATCTAGTCCTGAGATCTCTCAGAGAGACAGCTCAAGTTCATGCAGAAGAAGAAGTCAAAATTTGTAAGAAAGTAAATCTTTGAATAGAGTTACAGTTTCTTAAGGTCAATCCGTACCTTATACCAAGCTAAGGTCTGAAGTCATCAGAGTATATTAAGCCTGTGTAAAAACACAGGTAGTAAGAATATTGACCTTAACAAAGTCTACCCTCTAGGGTAAAGAGAAGCTTGAAATATGCAGTTTCTGCATATTCCAGCTTTATACTATCCAGTTAGCAAGATTCTTTATGCCCTAACACTAACTCAAAACCACCAGTTTTTGACCACTATCAATCCCCTGAAATCTTTTCAACTTCTGGGAATATGAGATCAGAAGCAAAACTTTTTAGAATCTTTACATAACTGATTTACTCAAGTATTTTACATTGCAGGCCCCAAAGTCCCTATCGGTCTTGCCTAAAGAACTTGAATATTGGCAACTTGCCTGGCAAAATCTGAGGACTTGCCTGGTAACATCTTGACTGGTCCTAATCTCCTGACCCACTGCTTAAATTTAGCAAGTTCCTACTGAATATAACTCTAAAATTAGATATTAAGTCTAAAACCTCTTAAAGAAACAAAAAGAGTAGTTGGTATAATTAAATTTAACCATATTATTGTTTGGAAATTTCAGTACATTAGATTTTGAAGAAAAATGATCTTACAAAGGAGTTTGGCTAAGATCTGATGAGATTCTATTCGGATCAAACTACACACATAATTGAGGATTATCATTACAAAATAAATTCCTAATATAGTTTGGGAAGAGAAGAAACGTTTTAAGGGTCAGTAGATGTTAGAAATGACTGTTTTTATAAAAATAATCTAAATTACTGGTTGGGTGGAAATAGGGGTCTGAAGTGACTTACTGTCACTATATACTTTATTGAAACCTTGATGTTTGTGCTATTATATTAAATTTTAAAAAACACACATCAAATTAGGCATCAGAATTTTGAATAGTTGAAATCAACTTCAGAGACAGAACTAATACACTTACTAATACTAAATATTCTAGGCTCTACTGAGTCACTATTCTCAAACTATTTCATGTAGCAATAGGATATTGGCAACTAAAACAAAAATAACTTATCGATGAACTCAGAAATTCTTCCTAAGATAACAGGATGAAACAACAAAAAAAGAGGGATCATTTTATCTCAAGAAAAAGCAGTATCTTCTTTCTCTTCCTTCAAGAAGCACAAAAAAAGAACTCTGCAGTGAAAGTGTTTGAAGAGGTAAAAGGTATCTCATGCAAAATCTGACTGCAGTGATGGAAACGAAAAGAAACTGTGAAAATACCATAAAAAGAGTGACAAGCAGCCACTAAGAATTGTATACAAAAAGTATAAATATTGAAAACAAAATGAAAATATTTAAAGTTAAAATAAATAAAAATGTTTATTTATATGGCAATGGCCTGTATGTATATCAAATAGAAGACCCAGACTTTCTGGAGCTAGCTAAATTGTACAGAGGCTTGGAAGTCAGAACATATGGGTCTGAATCCAAATCCTGTGTTGTATAAGCTAACCAAATATGGATAACACATATGATCCTTCTCCTTCCTCTCCATCCCTCTTGGGACTCTTTTTTTAAAGGGTGAGTTTACAAGACAAAAAAAATAGTTACACCAGGAAAAGAAAAAAATGTACCCAGTCATAGATTCACATTTGTATCCTTGCATAAGCACTCATCAATCTACCAGTTTTTCCTCTTCAGGAATTAATATGTAAAAATAAAGCACAAGAAGTTTGGGGATCCCTTGGTTTTAAGATTCACTGTTCCAACTTAGCATTTCAAAGTGAGGCTTATTTAACAAATTTCCAGTTACCTAAACACAATTAAAACTCATAATCACTGATCAAAAATTAACATAGTTTGTGTGAGAACATCACACAACACATCAGACCTCTCTAGGAGCATCACCCGCAGAGCTGCTAATGAGCAGGCATCTGAGAACATGCTTTGACCTTGTTTCTCTAGATAGAGGGGAAAGAGTATAACACAAAGAGGACAGAAGGAAAGTTAACCAAAGCAGGCTGAATTTCAAAAAGTTTTATATGTAAATGCAACTTTCCAAGAAAGAATGGATGATGCAATACCCATACAAAAGGAGCCATATTTGTGATTCAAACAGATAGCTAAAGAAGCCCTAGGAACTCTAACTCATGGCATAGTGTTTAGAGAAAATAGCAACCATTTAGGTATATTTATATATGTGTGTCCAATTCCTTAGGTTGTTTTATAGCTATAGGCAAAGCAGTTTAAGATTGAAAGCAACAAACATGATACTATGACCTTAGTACCTTGCAAACAACACAGATTAAAGAGTGCATTACTAATATAATACAATCACAAATTCTGATAACTCAGTATCTATTTTCTAATTTTCCTTATGGAAGAAAACTATGATACTATTACCCTAATATTTAAACTTAAAGAATCTACATTATGGAAGTAATAAGAGAAAAGTAAGTAAACACTTGAATATAAAAGGTAAGAGAGAGCTCCCGTTGTGGCTCATCGGGTTACAAACATGACTAACATATGAGTTTAATGGCTGGCCTCACTCAGTGAGTTAAGGATTTGGTGTTGCAATGAGCATGTTTCTGTGGTGGTGGTGTAAGCCAGCAGCTGCAGCTCTGATTCAAACCCTAGCCTGGGAATATCGATATGCCGCAAGTGCATCCCTAAAAAAATAAATAAATAAATGAAAGAGAAATTCAAAAGACCAGAATATCATCCATAAATATATATACCAAAAAATAAAGAAATTTTTATATAACTATGTATCAGTGGGCAGACTCAATACTCAGAACACTTCTATTTAATGGAAGAGTTGTTCCATGCACATAAACTATTGAAATGTCTTTACTATTTTTCACTTTATAAATTGCCATCACCTTAGTTCAGAGGACGATGACTTTGAACAAACTATGAATTTTTCTCCTATATTCACTGAGTACAAGTAACAGTAGACAGGAACATCTATGCCATGTGCTTCTGTTAATTAAGCTCCCTTGCTTGTAAGCCATTTCAAGAATGGAAAAGAAATCTTGAAACCAAGCACAGTCCTGTGGGACTCCTGGGTGCAAAAGCCTTTCTGTGTCCCCCATTTCTTGTGCTTAGGAAATGGGCCTCATTCAGCTTCTATGACCTTCCCTGAGTTCCAAGGGACAGGTCAGACAGTTGCTGACTAGGGAAGGAAGGGGATGCAAGACAAGGGAAGAATAGTCAAAATAGTACAGCATTGGGGCAGAATCCTGGTTCCCTCTCAAGGGATACACATAATAATACAGGCATCATATATACCTAAGAGAAAAGTTATATTCCTCATGCTTCTTTTAGAAATGAATACTTTAAAACTGAACAGCTTAGAGTCCTTCCTTGTCCTTCTCCCTGGCTAAATTGTACCGTAAACACAATCATCCATAAGCTAAAGATTAGGCACCCTTAACATAATTGCCTGTGGGTTAAAGATTATTAGCACATGATGTTTATCAGGAACTTTCCTAGTTTGTTCTAATCTCTGATCAACATACCCTTTCCCTTTTCGCAGGCACTGTTATTCTAGGCATAACCCAGAAGACCACCATCATGATCAGACCAAGATCTCCTGACTCCAGCTTTGATGATTAAGATGCCCCCAAAGAAAGAAGGACGCATGTTTGTCCCAATCCTGACTTCCATCTGAAAACCTGTTTTTCTCCCTTTTACTATAAAACTCCTCGCAATTCTTTCCAAGGTGTTGTGGGGGGGGGTCACAGTCTTTAGGGCATTAGTCTGCTGTGACCCTCCTTTGCCTGGCAAAGGAATAAAGCTATCTTTTTTTTCTCCTTTACCCAAAACTCTGTCTCTGAGTTTCACTTCCGCACCGTTTAACTTTCAATTCACAGACAGAGGCCAAAATTCAGCAACAATCTCAATTCAGGAGTCTCTAGATATTAACTCATAGTTAAATCATTTCTACTACTCTCATAAATACAATTTTTAATTTTCAAGAACTCTTTTATTTAAGAAAAGGTTAACATATATAATGGACTCTCCCTTGATACTGATACCCAAATGAGGGTACAGAAAATTCTGCCAAAATTACATATATATATTTTTTTATAAACCTGGATGTAAATCATATTATCCCAATTCTTAAATGGAAGTAAGACTGATTGACATTATTATACAATACTTGGGCATGCTGAAATAGATCCAGGTTTTTATAATCCTGAGTTATACTGATTATTAAACTTTTTACATACCCCTGCTAGAAAACTGTGCATTCTTGGATATTTACATTAAATAAAAAGTCATTCACTCTGGGTCCTGTTTTCCTTCACCAGGAGGGAGAGTAGAGTTTTTGGGAAAACACTTTGGGTTTTGGTACATTTAGAACAACCACTTGCTATGTCTTTGTGTTCCAGCTTAATATGAAACGACTCAGGGAAACTGTGCCTCTGGATGGCCATAGGAAAGCTGAAAGCACAGATTAATCTGAAATTTGGTCACTGAGACATTTACTCCAAATATTAACCAATGCCTTCTGTAGACCTAGCTCTATACTAGGAAAAGTTGTTTATTTTTTGTTTTCCTGCATATTCTTTTCATAATATTTACATGACAGAAACTAATGCCAGGTTGTAGACTGAACTGGGATCACATATATCAACAAGTGTCTGAAAAATTAGGAAGCCCAGAGTTTCAATGGAATTAAAAAAGAGAAGAGAGATTAATGAAATAAAATTTCTTTTAAAAGAGTCTGCATTTCTTAGTAGTTAATCTTTATATTAAACAGCCTGAATTCACAACCTGACTCTGCCACATATAATCTTAGATAAACTACTCAATCTCTCTATGCATCACTTTCTTGTAAAAAGAATAATAAAAGTACTGTGTATAATGAAGTTCGGAAATAAATTAGATTCTGTATGTGAAACACTTCCCACTGTCATTGGCAAATGATAAGCATTTAATAAATATTAGCCACTATGATTAAGTTCTAGGTAGTGGGACATGGAGAATAAGAAGAATTAGCACAGAGAAGCAAAATGAGAGCATTCCAAGGAGTGGACACAGAGTATGATTAAAGGCTTAGAATAAAGGCATTCTTTACACAGCTTTCAACCCCTGTGTCATCTAGTTGCTACCCACTTCTCTGAACTCCTTTCCAGCCATCTCAACAACATTCACTATAATTTAACTACACTGGCATACATTTTTGTTGAACATGCTCAGATTTTCCTCATCTTCAGATGTCACATATCTCTTCACAATTCACCCACCTATATCCTGCTTATTAATCATATGTTAATTTAACATCTCTTCTTTCAGAAAGCTTTTGCTGAAGTGTGCATTAGCCCCAGTTATAGTAGCTTCTAACTCATTTTAAATCTCACTGAATTCTGAAAAACAAAATCACAATAATTTGTGTAATTTAAAAAGTATTTCATATCTCCTGTTGAACTTTGAATTCCATGAGAATACGAATTGTACCTTTTTTGTACACCAGTATAGCCTAAGAGCCTAAAATAACATCCAATAAAATAAAGTCAGTGTATTTTGCTGGTTCATAAATGAATGATGATAAGTTTTATATCTTTTCAGTAGTATGGAGACTTAGATGAAAGAAAATATTCAAGTTAGAAAATAAGATAATATCAGTTATTTTAGATTAAGTCAGTTGATGGAGAGCTTTAATTATCACTCTAACTTGTTTGTGACAAAAAACAGTAAAGATTTTAGGTTTTGTATTTGGGGCTTCTTTTTAGCATTTGACTCATATTCATTTATATAATACTGTTATATAGTTTTTAAGAAAGTTTTGTAGAAAGAGGTAAAGATTGGATACCAAATAGGGCACACTTACAGAGAGACACATGAAATGATAAACGGTCTAAACTACTCAAAAGTAAGTGTGAATTAAGATTTTAATTCTACAATTTTCAAGAAATTGCAATTTTTTTAAATATGAGAAAAATAAGAATTTTGTTCTATGCCCTTAGACTTATTTCATGGATTTTTTTTTTCTTAATAGAGTAACATATGGGTAACAGTGGTGGGGATAGTCTCTAAAACCTTAATTCTCAACATATGGCCTAGTAAAGCTTCAGATTTCACAGAAATGCAGAATTTCAGAACCCACACTAGTACTGCTAAACTAAAATCTACATGTTACCAAGATCTGCATATCGTTTATATGCACAATTAACTATGAGAAGTACTATTGTAAGTGTTTTAGTCTGGCCATAGTTTATGTTTTTTGAGACAGTAAGTGAGCACCAGCTACTGAAAGAAAAACACTAACAGACCTTGAAAACTAACTATACTCAGAAAATAAAGGTAACTATTACTGATTTTAGCATTTCAATGTAAATAACAGATGACTGTATTTTAAAAACAACAACAAAGAAGGAAAACAGGATATACTTTTGATTGCAAGGTACTCACACGCAGACATAATATAGAAAATTTAAAGCTGTTTTTGTAATGAAGTCTAGACTCAAGATGCACATTCCAATGTAAAGATGAAACTTCAGATTGTTTCAACTGCCACATCAACTGGTACCTCTTGTTTTATATCTGTAAATAAAGATCTTACCAAATGCTTCCATTCACGAAAACATTCTATTATTCTTTAGAAGGTGGACTGAGTATATTCATAGTAAATAATTTCCAACCACGTGGCCCTCTCTATTGAATTTATCAGTACTAGTACAGCCTTTTTTTCCCCCCAAACTCCAGCTCTCCCTCAAAGCCTAGTTCAAAATGGACATCCCACGTTCTCCAACTCAAGGTGATCCACATATCATACTAACACCTTATCAAAGAAGATAAATTTAACAGTTTCAAAACAAAAATCTATGTGAAATATTATTTACTTCCTACCTTTTTACACACTGCTATATGTTTCCATTTTACAGGCTCTTATTTTCCTATTAGCTCATATTAATTCTACCAGTTAGCAGCACAAGGTTGGTATTAAAGATACAGAGAAGAGAGATAAATACTATCAGTCTTTTAATATGTCCACAGATTTATGACAAAAATATAATAACTCTTCAAATTTTTTTTAAATACAATGGCTATGAGAAAGGTACACAAGCTACCATTTGTGTATATTCAGCATCTCTGGGGAAACAGGGAAACAGCTTAAAAGCATTTTGAGGATATAGATCATAGTCGGTGCCTTGTGTTTTTTATTTTCCTAAATATTCCTCTCCCTCTATCTTCACACCATTGTTTTTTGTTTGTTTGTTTGTTTGTTTGTTTGTTTTTGCTGGAATAGAAATGTAGTAGACACTAATTGTTTTTTAATAACTGACAACAAAAATCATGTCCATATAATCTATTAAGACCATAAAAACTAAATTTTCTATTTGAGAAACATGCTTTGTACAACTAAACGCATGTTTTAAATTTGTTTTACTACCTTTGAAATCCAAAACAGTGACTCACAAAGGATCATCAATATCTTAATTCTCAGAATCTTGAAATAGCAAACAATTTGATGAAAATGTTCAATTTTAATTAAAGCAAATAACCTCGATCTTACTCTACTGGTAGCTGTTTCTTTCATATTTATTTTTTAGCATTTTTTTTTAAGTAAATGACTTTAAATTCATCAAGCTGAGTCTCAAGTGGTTTAGAATAAAGTGAGATTGATCACAGACTGGACAGCTGAGCAACAAAATACCCTTCCCCAAAATGCTATAATCTGCCCTTGGGCATAGTAGAGAAAGAATGGCCTCAGGCCCTTCATTCAGGAATCACACTTTGTAAAGATAAAATCAAGCAAGGATTCTTTACTTCCCTGATATTCACAGGAATTCTTACCCTCCTCCTTCCTCCTATTTACTACAGACTCCACTAGTCCAATCAAATATTCTTCTCATTAAATCCAAGCTGTGTCTAAATAGACTTCTTCAAACTGTAGTCAGATAGGGGTTCCACAAATATGGATTCAACAAACCAGTTTGAAAAATTAAAAAAAAAAAAGAAGAAAAATTCCAGAAAGGTCCAAAAAGCAAAACTTGAATCTGCCAAGTGCCCACCACTATTTACAAAGCATTTATATCATATTTACAACAATTTACATTGCATTTACAGTATATTAAGTTATAAAAAGTAATCTAGAGATGACTTAAAGTATACAGGAGGATGTGTGTAGGTTATATGCAGATACTATGCCATTCCATACAAGGCACTTTGGTATCCACTGGGGTCCTGTAAACAATCCTTTGTGGATATTGTGGGATACCTGTATTACTAAAGAAGAAAGAGTGAGGTCATCCAAGGTTAAATGATGGTACTGGAGGATGATTCAAGGCACTAAAGACATGATCCTTTCTCATCTCATCTACCTTGGCTCTTGCATTCATGGCCTGTTTCCTTGCTTCCTCTTTTGCCATCCTGAATTTGTTAGTGAAAATGAATGGAAGACAAGGAGCAAAAAGAAGGATATTGCTCGATCATCTGTTCCTCAAGCCCAAAATTCAGAAAAACTGAAGGGTAAAGCTGATGGGGTCCAACTTTATAACTCTGATCATGAGTGACAAAGACTTAATTTTAATTTATTACTGTTTGGTTCACTCTGGGATATTTTAGGATAATGAGTACTCTGACCATAGGGAATTAGCAAAGTGATAGTTCTGATGGTTAGGGTGAAAAATACCTTTTTTTTCCTCCAGTTTATATTTTATAACTTCTCTAAGAGTAAAAGGATATCTTATTTAAATTTAGTGGGATCCCCAGATAACAGAAATTTGAGCTTCAGTTTTGATAAAGAGCAAGAAATGTTTCCAACTGGTTCAACTGAACAAACGCTAAGGTTAATTTAGAAACTACACTGCAGAGACATAAAATTTAATTAGCACTTTTTTATCTATTTCGTATAGACATTACTTTAGTAAATTTTAGATTTTAAGTAAAGTTTGAGCTCTCGTTTTAGTACCTCTGTACCTCTGTTTCATGTTTGTGTTTGGTTTTTGGTTGCACAGGATAAATTTTGAGAGCCCTCTATATCCTGTTCATACTTATGTTTCTTCCTCCAGACAGTTGCAAATCAGTCCCATAGGATTAGAGGCCTCTTTCCTGGCAACAGTAGCTTTATGGGGATTAAGGATTCTCAACTGAGATCAGGTCTGAGTAGCCCCTTAGCTATGTCACTAGGGTACCATGGGTGTTTTTCCCTATATCCTGTAGTATAAGGATATTTTTGCAACACAGGCAAAGGCATTTTTAAGAGTTGTAGAAAGTAATCTGTTTTAAGAGTGTGGCCCTGAGCATGTTAGATGATAATGATTACTCTTCCTCCACATGAGCACTGATTGGGCTGCACACTGCACAGGGTATCAGCCTTTCCCTTAACCACTCAACAGGACAGGGCAAGTGCTAGGTTGAGACACATCATAATGGTCACAGGGTAAAAGTCATTCTTTTGTGCCTTAGTGTCCGTTATGGCTTATGTTAGAATCAAGACACATGATTCAACCTGAGACACACAGATAGATCCCGGCCAAGACACATGAACTACAGCTGTTTGAAGGAGGCCCTAAATTCCGTATTACTGTCCCTAAATGCCAACTATCAATGCTTCCAACTTAGATCAGTTAAATTTATGACAGACATTATAGTTAAATCATTATAGATGAGTTAACTTTATAAGAAAGGGCTCAATAAATGCAGCACAAAAACAACATAGTTCAAATCACAACCTAACCAGCAGTAAGTAAGCAAAAGTATTAGAGGAAAGACCTTTCTGAAGTGGTGGTCATTGTCCAGCCATCCCCTTTACAGTGCCAATCATTTTATTCATCCCACAGAGGTAGGATGGACCTTTCCCCTGAACTTTGGTTGAGATATTAAACTGATTATGCCACATTCAATAAGGAGTGCTTTTAGTTTGTTTCAGTCACTACCATATTAAATTCATCACTGCAATGGCCCTAATGCAGCTGGTGAGCATGGTGACGCTACACAAGATTTCCTACCTTTTAGTTTCTGTCCAAAAATAACATTTTCCTTTCTGGGGTAGAATCCACTATGATTCATTAACCCAATTAAACCCCTTAATGCATTTATCTTTAAAATTTTGGGGGCATGTGAGTGTCTCGCTAAAGAAACAAAAGTCAAAAGGTTGTGGGCCCCATCTCCTCCCTCACCCCCACAGGCCAAATAAATACCTGCAGCGAGGGCATTTATCTTGCTTCTGAAATCTTGGCTATCAAAAGAAATGGTATCAAACGTTGATGTTGAGTGATGGCATGGAGTAAGTTTCAGAAATCGGTCTGACGGACCGTCACATCTCCAGACTTTCTTAAGGTGTCGTGGGGAGAACGCAAAGGCTCCTTGCTGTGGCAAGTATAGCGCCTGGAAGCCGGTGCTGTGCTGAGTCCCACCTAAAATTTGTCCGGCAAGTCGGCCACTTCTATCCAAGGCGTCTGCAGGCAGGATCTGCCAGAGGTCAAACACGCACTAAGTGATGGCCCGGCTGCCCTCTAAGCTGGGCTGTCATGTTAGCAGTGAAGCCAAAGGGCTTCATTTTCAGGCAAGTAGGCCTTCACCACAAACACGGGGGTCCGGCCTCCTGGGAGTCCTCAAAGACGTGACCCTGCTTCTAGTTCAGGAAGCCCTAGATGCCACCAACCACTTATTCCGTACCCAGACCCCCCTCAGGCCGACGGGCTCCAGAAACTGAGTCTGGGAATTCGGCAGGGGGTGGGTCTAAAAGCAGCGCAGGCTGCAGGGACGACGTGGCTGCCTGGCGCTCCGTGACGCCTACACGCTGCGTGACGCCTACGCACTGTGTCATGCTGTGGACGTCAGAGCTCAGGGCGCACGCTATGCAGCTAGCTCTCCTCACACAGTAGCCACTCGCCTAGCGATTCACTGGAAGCCGGGGACTTTGCTGTCTTTGATCTCCTCGAGGTGTTGCACTGCCTTGGTGATAGTGAGAACTTGGGGGCGGGTACAGTTGAGTTCAAAGCACTTCCTCTTGCGGGTCTTTGGCACGGCCCACTCGTATTTCTCCACGGGTTAACGAGTTTGCGGCTTGAGCTTCTGGCTGGCAGGCAGCACATCCTGCCAAGTGTCCTTGGCCAGACCATCCAGGAAGGACCGCACTTTTTCGTACAGCCCGTTTTGTCTGTGGCGGACCTGGACAAGCAGAACATGTTTGACTTCTCACTGAAGGTTTCATGGTACAAGACAATTGGGTCGTATTTCTTGATGGGAATGCTGGCATGGTCCTCCCCCACCTGGAGGCAGATATCCAGGTGCTGCTCACCAGCCCGTATGATGTTGTGCTCTCCTGATTCCTCCGTGATGCACTGCACCTTAGGGTCGAATTTGGCCAGTCCCTTCAAACACTTTACCAGCTTGGGCAGATCAGCCAGGTAATTGATCTTCAAGGTAATCTTAATAACTGGGGTTCACGCTGAACTTCTTCACCTCTATGCTGTGGGCATACTCAAAAGTAATGATGGTGCCAGTGTTTACCAGGACTGGTTGATGCCCAGTAGGTCCACGATGTTCCTATAAGGCACATCCTCGATGGACTCCACATAGTCTCATCATAAGGATTGTTCTCTGGATCTGCTTCAGGTATACATTTTCTTTCCTCTGGGGCTTGCAATTGGGGACGTGTATTGTGATCATTTCACATTGTATGCAATATAGTATCAATCAATATGTTGTACTTAAAACAAATACAACGTTATATGCCAGTTATATCTTGATAAAATGATTTTAAAAGTAAGAAGGTATGAAAAGGTTAATTACTCACACAATGAAAGTTTCTTTGGAAAGCAGGAACATCTTTCAAGAAGGTCTAAAAGAGGCAGCCTGAGAGAGAGGGAAAAAAAAAAAGGAGACTAGTTCTGCTTTTGTGATGATAAGGGGATAGCTTTGGAGTAGGGTTCCTGTAACTGAACTAGGGTTTGCATGGCTTAAAGTTCCTTCTCTTGCCAAAGAGGGAACACTTAGTCTTTCTTATCAGCTTAGTCAGTTGTGGAGCAGAAGTGGTGGGCCTGAAAGCTGTCAGCAGTTGAATGTCAAAAATGAATCAGAGTATTTATTAAAATGCCACATGAGTTCCCTACTTCAGGGCCTTTGCAACTACTACTTTCTCTCCTATGAATTATCTTTCTACCTATAAAAATATAACAAGATGTTGATTTTTTCTGTTGTTCTATAATTGTGACTGAAGCTGAGAACAGAGTAGTACTTTAAGTATTTCCCATTCTAAAATTAGAGATCTACTAGAAGTTGGAATTATTTAGAGGTGAAAGTTAGAAAATGCATGTGTCAACCCTACTCATCCCCACCAATTACTATAGGATGAAAACTGGCAAATGAGACTGTGATTGACATTTTGGAGAGATTCTTCTTCATGAAAAGTGAGCCTTTCCCACTTTGAAGACATGTAGGGTTATGAGTTTTCTTTCTAAAAATGGTAAATCCTTCAAGAAGGGGAAACACTTTTCATTCTTTGTGGCTTTGCTTAGGGGGACTACTGATATGCTCCTGTACTAACTGAACAGAAGAAAGGATAATATAAAGGAGAGCAAAAGAGAGCAAGCAGAGAGAGAGAGAGAGAGTGTGTGTGTGTGTTTAGGTGGCAAGATATAGATGAAGTCAGGAACCTCCACTTTGAGTGTACAGAGAAGCATTCTGCAGGGAATCAGCAGACCTACAAGGATAAGTACAGTTGGGGAATATAGTCTTGCCTTTACACTTAATTGTTTGGGATATAAAGGGGCAAAAAGGGACAGAGGCCTTAGAGGGATACAATACAAAGGTCATCAGCTGAAGGCCAGCTAAGAGATAAGGCCAAAGCTACAAATGTAAAAATGCCTAGGGGAACTAGACATAAATGAATATCTTATTTATCATGGTGTGTTGAAGCTCACAGGAAAGGAATGGCATAGTTATATCCAAGCAAGGAAAAGACTGCAACCTTGCTTGGGAAGTAAGGAAATATTGGACATTTTACCTTTTCATTCTCAGGCCTCAATACACAAGAGAAACTGTTACTAAAGAAGTAGGAAAGGGCAGTATGTGAAGAACAGACCATATTTTTCTCTCCTTAACTCCATTTTTCCACAGCCCATAGCAAGTCTTCTCTGTGCTGGAAGTGGGAAAAGTGAGGGAGGAAAAATTTATTGTTGAATTTGAAACTGAGCTTTAACTTGTATCAAGTTACAGCCTTAAATGGGAATGTGAGAGCACTCAAAAACAAAGAAAGACCAGAGAATGTTTTGAATCTAGTCTTTTATGGAAATTTTAACAGGAAATTTTACCAAGGTACCACTTGAGGATAGTTATTAAAAAATAAAACTTTAAAAAGCTTGTGTCAGAGGAGAGGAGTTCCCTTTGTGGTACAGTGGGTTAATGATCCAACACTGTCTCTGTGGCAGTGCGGGTTTGATGCTGGGCTTGGCACAGTGGGTTAAGGATCTGGGGTTCCTGCACCTGTGGTGTAGGTCACAGCTGTAGCTCATATTTGATCCCTGGACTGGGAATTTCCATATGTCATGGTGCAGCCATAAAAGAAAAACAATATATGCCAGATACACTCACATACCTGGATCCTTCTTAGGCTTTGGCTAGAGTGTTACATCCCTATAGAGGTACCTTTTAGTATAATATTGTGTTTTGTAGACTCAATCATGGATAGTTGAGAAAATGCAATAGACAAATGGAAATCTTCAGTTCACCTGCCTTCTCTCTCTCATATGTGTGTCCATATGCTCACACACACATACAGAATTATCCAAATAAAAACTTTTTATTTTTATAGGAGATATGATCACCTTCACCCATGAGGTTTATATACGGTAAGACAGGTAAGATACTACAGACTGAACATTGAGAAACATCATTATTTGTTAAAGAATTGCTCATGAAGACATGAGGGGAAGCAGAGTTAAAAAGTTGCAAGTGTGACCAGAATAGCATGGGGTCAGACTCAAAGAAGAAATGGAAAAATGGATGCAAAACATTCCCCTAGAGTAAATACTAAGATGTTCCATTGAAGGTAGTATTTTGGCGATCTAAGGGTGTTGGCAAAATCTATTTCCACAAATAAAGAAGTAATTTAAATAGTGAATGGGAGTGGAGAAAAGTTGTTGAATACCAACCATGAGACTATATGTGAGTCCCTACATGTTGTCAAACAAACAGTTTTATAAACATCAGAAAATTTAAAAATAAATATTTTGTATACCTATTTTTTAAATTATCTTTACTGGGGAAATGTCACTAAAAAAGGGGGGATTATACATTGCATAATTGTCAGATATAGTTCATAAACTGCCTCGTTTTTAATTTATGACATCATCTAATGACGTCAGCTGTGAAAGCTATAGTGGGGTGCTACCTGAGTCATACTTCAGATTTGGGAACTGGTTAGGTGTGCAACCAATATAAGACATTTCTCTTCTCTGTATCTCACTTTATCAGTTTAGTCAGTTTTGACTAACCCTCTAGGCTTTACATTTTTATTGTAGTCACATGTTCACAAATAATTTCCATTCACACGTAGGAGAATTAGGTCACCTATGTTTATAACCCTACCCTCCCACTTAAAAGCTATATAAATCTAGACAACTGACTTATGCTTTTAGTGTCTCAGTTTACTCAATAAGTATATGGGGATGATAATAATAATCACCTTATGATGCGATGAGAATAAATGAAATATTATATGTAAGGACCTTCACAGAGTGCCTGGCACAAGGTCTAATTGCTTCATAAATATTATATAGTATTACATTATAATTGCATGTAATTACAAAACTGTAAATAGTATATCTAAACATACATACATGTGAGTTATTATATTTATGTGTGCATATACATGCAGGGATAGGAATATCTGTAGTCCTCTTTAGTGTATATGAACATGTATTTCTTTTAAAATGTTTAATGATTTTGAACTTTGTAAAATCGTTTTCCACAAAATCTATATGTACAGATATAAAGCTCAAAAAAGTAGAATTTCTAGCTCTTAAGGATTCCCACAAGAGGGGAAAAAGATTCTTTTCATAACTGGAAAAATACAAGTGCTTTTAGACAAATATGTACCAAAGACTATAATCCACTTTCCTTTCCTACCATTGCACAGACAGCATTATAAACCAGAAAATTGTTTGAGCAGTCACAGATAAGGAATTACAAATCTAGAAGTTCAAGAGTCATATAAAAGCAGAGGTAAGGTTAATTTGCATGGTTTAGTTGTCTCCTAGATTTTTTCAATACATTTCAATGGCTTGAAACTCTGAAAAACTGATAGCAAATAAAAAGATTTCCATAGGCTTCTTGATTTCTTGCTGACTCAGCTGTCTGAAAGCAAAGCCAGTTACTATGACTTGCATTTCCTTGTGCAGAAACCAGAACATATTCATTGTTAAATAGAGCCATTAAATATTTAAGGGAGGGAGAAAAGGTTTATGAATTGAGATGATAACAGTGAAAAAACTACCTATGGATATTTTCTTCTTAAACAACAAGAAAACACTTTTCTAAGAGTAACTCGAGAATCTCGAGCATGAAATATGATTTGATTTAATATCAATTCAGTGGTTTTTTAAAATGTTGATTTTAGGTTGGTATATATAAGAAGAAAAAAAGCCTCTGCTATAAAGCTAAGTTTTATCCTCAGAGTAATAAAAGAACCAATATGGTCTCCTGAACAAAGAACTAGCTGAAGAATTGGGATTCTATTTTTGGCCTCACCAGTGACTTGCTCAGTGACCTTGGACATATCACTTAAATGGCTTTGTGCCTCAAGTTTCCCAGCTGTAATATAGAGATTATAATGCCAGCCCCTACTTCATGGGACTGTAGAACTATTTCAGTTAAGTTTGTTTAAAACCCCAAAGGCTTTTGAAACTACTAGAAATAACTGTTAAATTCAAATAAGGTGTTTTATTAATTTCTTGTTACTGTTTGATTTAAGGTTTTTTTTTTTTTTGGTAGCCTTTCATAATCCTCTTTCTACTAAAATAAATCACTAGGATAAAATTAATAGGTGGAGATTTTCATTGGATATTAAGAAACACTTCTAACAGAAAAGGAAAATTAGTAATTCACTTCTGAGATCAACTGATAGAATTTCTACTCTCTGCCATATTTAACTCATGATCCAAAAGAAAATTGTACTGTGATTATGTAATTTAGAACCTCTTGCTAAATCCATAATTGGTAATTTTCTTCTTTATCTAGGCCTTCTCACAATTTTCTTCATAACTTCTTTCAATCTGGATCTTATCATAATGTCTCTGAAAATGCAGTAATAATCCATCTCCACCTCTCCAAATACAGATGACCCATTAAAGCTTCTCTCAAATGTCATGCCTTTCTAGATTCCTTGTCTCTGTATAACAATATTTGTCATCTGATAAGGAGTTCTGAGTAGTTGGAGGACTTAAATAAAAGGGACACTTCCTTTTTTATCTCTGTGCCCTTTCGTAATTTTTAAATTTTTGAATTATATACATTTATTTTTGTTCAAAATTAATTAAATATTATTTCTTCAAGGTTGTTCTCAAACTCTAAACTAGAACTCCCTACGCAACCACAGAAATACCCTGTTTACTCTGCTTTCACCACACTTCTTAGAAGTCTTGCACTTTTACATTATCTTACAAAATCTTAGAATCAAAGTACAGTCAACTTTCTTAGCTACAAGTGAAACGACCTCAGATAAAAAATCCTTCCTCCTATCATATATCTCAGTCTATTTGGTACCTATTTTTCATTTATATTTGTGATTTTTGTTGTTGATTTTACTGCTTAAAATAATCTCCACCTGTACCTAGTGGGTTCCTAGGTGCAAAAGCTTATGAAGCACCTTACAAAGAAAATACCTGTGTTGATAAACTGCATTCATGCAGGAGTTACAGTGATATTTTCCATGAGTTCAGAGCTAACTGAATAAGTAAAATTTACAAATGCCTACCAATGAATCAATATTGCTAGACACACAAGCCTAGAAATACAACCCATAATGAGAAGGAAAACTAAATAATTAAAGCTAATCTGGAACTGACAAAAGTGTTAGAATGAGAAAGCAATGACTTTAAAATAGGCATTGCAACTGTATTTCATAGTTTCAAATTGGAGTAGTAAAGATATAAAAACGACCCAAATTGAGCTTAGAGAGGAAAAGAAATTATAATGGCAGAGGTGAAAATACAATGGATCTGATTAATGGAACATTAGATATTGCAAAAAGAAAATATTCATGGAATTGAAGAAAAATAGAAACAGGCTTATATCAATTAATATTATATATATATATATATATATATATATATATATATATATAATATATATATAGAATTTGAGTTTCCAGGAAAGGAGAGAGATGAAGAGGCAGAGAAAAGGACATTTGAGGAAATAATGGCTGAAAATATTCCAAGTTTAATGACAACTGTAAGCTCCACAGATACAAAGAACCCAGTTAGCCCAAGCAGAAAAAAATGTGAAAATAACTACCCAAAGCATCATCATAATCAAATTGCTTAAAACCAGTATTAAACAAAAAATCTAAGAAGCAGTCAGAAGAAAATGTTGTATACCACGGTACAGAGATAGGATGATAGCAGATTTCTCATCACAAACACTGCCAACAAAAAGCCAAGCGAAACATTCAAAATACTGAAAGAAAAGATTTGTCAATTTAGAATTGTATACATATTTCAAAAATAAAGGCAAAATAGGAGTACCCATCATGGCTCAGTGGATATGAATCTGACTAGTATCCATGAGGATGCAGGTTCACTCTCTGGCCTGGCTCAGTCGGTTGGGGATCCAGCATTACCGTGAACTGTGGTATAGGTCACAGTTGCAACTCAGATCCTGCATTGCTGTGGCTGTGGTGTGGGCCAGAAGCTATGGCTCTGATTCAACCCCTAGCCTGGAAACCTCCATATGCCACATGTGTTGCCCTAAAAACACACAAAAAAAACAAGTAAATGAATAGAGGCAAAATAAATTCTTAAATGTATATTTTAAAAGCACAAAAACATTTTATCACCATGAGACCCCACAGGACACCAAGTGTTTATTGAAGTAACCTGTAGAGAGAAAAAATAATAATAATAACAAATGGAAAAATGAATCTACAAAAATAAATGAGCATCACTGGCAATAACTGGATAATAAAATATACAAGATCTCTTTGTTATTTAATTCTCCTTAAAAAATTACTGACTGGTTTAAGAGAAGATTCTGGGAAGATGGCAGATTTAGAAACACTAGAAACCTGCCTTCCCATTTAGACAACATATTTTATATTGTTACATCAGTCTGATATAACTATTTTGGAACTCTGGAATCTACTATAAGTAAACTGTGGTTAATTTCAGTCAATTCCCCTCTTACTTCAATAGTAACTACCCATACCTCACCCTCCAGCTCATGTTGGACAGTCCTGCACATGTTCCTGAAACAGCTTGCATGCAGCTTGGAGGAGCTGGAGTGGGCAATAATGACCTTCTTCTACAGATGTTATGAATCAGTGTTCTCACTGATGATTGCTGCTGCTTCTAATCATGGAAGTGCAGACACAGAGGCAGATAGCCATTGTTCCTTACCCTTGTCATTGTTCCAAACATTTCCCTCTTCAACTGAGATGACTTCCAAGGTATGTAAGGGGCAGATGTCTTTTTTCCAGTCTTTTTTCTTGTTTTCCCCACTTGGGAACCAGACATTAAAGAATAGGACATTAAACAGCAACCACATATACAGGGGAAATAAGAAATTAACCACTCAGGTTCAGAATTACCTGAGAATGCTTTTAAGTTTAAACATCAGGCTCATCCTTGGAACAGAGATGGCCTATAATGGTAGGAAATGACAGTAATAGCAGAAAACAGACAAGTCTTGGGGAAGAAGGAGAGTCTGATTTTCAGAGATACCCCATTAATAGTTACAAATGCCTATTTTTCAACTACAACAGCAAATCACCAGGCATACAAAGACACAAGAAGCTATGGTCTGTTCAAAGGAAAAAGTAAATCAATAGAAACTGTATGGAAAAAAAAAAAAAGAATTGATGGCTGCTTTTAGATAAGGACTTTTAAACAACAGCTTTTAAAGATGTCCAAAGAACTAGAAGATATGGATAAAGTCAAGAAATGTGTACATGAACAAAACAGAAATATCAATAAAGAGAAAAAATATCTAACAAGAAACCAAAAAGAAATAGAGCTGAAAAGCATAGTTAATGAAATAAAAAAAACTCATTTGATGGATTCAAAGACAGATCTGAGTAAAGAGAAGAAAGAATCCGTTAACTTCAAAGAAGGACAAAAAGAATCATCGTCTGAGGAATAGAAAGAAAAGAGGTTGAAGAAAATTAAACAGAGCCATGTACATTGTGAAGTAGACCAAAATATACATCATGGAAGTCCCAGAAAGAGGAGTAAGAGAAAAGGGAAGAGAGATTATTTGAAAAAAATAATGGCCAGAATTTCCAAAATTTTGATGAAAGACATGGATATAAGCATCCAAATATCAAACCAAACCATGTAGAATAAAATCAGAGACCCACATCAATACACATTGTAATAAAAATTGTCAAAGGATAAGCACAAAGAGCATCTTTAAATTAGCACAAGAGGTGACTCATCATATACAAGGGATCTTCAATAATGTTAGCAGTATATTTCTCATTAGAAACTTTGGAGACCAGAAGAAAGTGGGCTGATATAGTCAAGGTTCTAAAAGAAAAAAAAAATATATATATATATATGTATATATACACACCCAAACACACAGATCAACCAAGAATCTTATATTCAGCAAAACTGTACTTCAAAGTGCTAAGTTAAGACATCAGATACACAAAGTTTGAGGGAGTATTACTACTATACCTGCTCCACAAGAAATGCTAAGGTGGTTCCTTCAAGTTTAAATGAAAGGATGCTAGTCAGAATTGAAAGATGTTTGAATAAATGTCTCAGTAAGTATAAATATATAGTCAATTATAAAAGATAGTATTTTTGTAATTATGTTAATAGCTCCACTTTTTGTTTTCTGCATGATTTGATAAACTAATACATTTTTGATACAGTTATTAGTCTAAAATCTAAAACTTTGTGATTTTGGTTTATAACTCCTTTTTTGTTTTCTATGTAATTTAAAACCAATTCATTGAAGACCCTGAGCTTACTACCCTACAAACAAATCCAAACTACAGTTACAAATAGAGCAACACTTGCTGAGAATTACCTGAAAACTAGCAGAATAATGCTTCTACAACCAAGACTATAAAGAAAGAGGCTGCTAGGAAGGAAAGAAAAGCAATCTGGTTAGAGCCAGTATTCTAGTGAGTGACCGAGAAGAGGAGAGGGATACCATTGGCTCAGGGATCCTCCCTAAGGAGTGAGGGGTTCCAACCTCTTCTTAGGCACCTCCTGCCCTGGGGTCTGGTACACGAAAGATGATCTCCTTTGGCTGGATTGAAAAAACCAGTGGGGCTTTTTGAAGAGCTGTAGGAAACCAAGACTCTGCTCATGAAGAGCTTCTCACAAATTTGCTTGCTTGTAGAGGCAGCAGACTGAAAACATCATGGTGCTTTAGTCAGCCTGCCAGCATGACTCCAGTGCATCCCTCAGTGCACACCAGGCTCCTACTAAGATGGAGATCACCATTGCCATCATGAGCATACATTCCCACTGGAAAGAAGAAAAGCCAGCCAGAACCCTGGGGCACTGATTCCACCCCTAACCAAGACAGAGAGGGCTATCCCATACATACACACCAGCGAAAAGCAGTGTTAATTCAAAGTGTGGCTCTGAGGTGCCAGCCATGCCACCAATGAAGGTGGAGAAAGTAATCATTACAGGGAGAAGCCTAACTCCTTCATTGTTCCTATTTTAGCTCTTTGGGCCCTGACCCTGCACTTCAACAGGGTGGCAACCACCACTGAGCCTGGGAGAAGTCCTAGCTTGAACCTGGCTCCAGTTCTAGACCCTCCAACTCCAGCCCGACCTCCTACCAAGACAGGAAAAGACATAGCTTATGCTCACTTCAGATCCGCCAAAGCCACTGGGCACACACACAGACTGAATAAGGATGCTCCCACATAAGGATACACCTTAAAGGATGAGATAGGAAACGTTTTGCCTAATTTCATGGATACAAACAGAGAAAGTCAATTAGAAGACAGAGTTATATATATCAAGCAAAAGAACAAGATAAAACCCTAGGAAAAAAAACCCTAATGAATTGAGATAGATAATTCTCTTGACAAAACATTCAAAACAAGAGTAATAAAAATGCTTACTGAACTTGGGAAAAAAATTAAGGAACTCAGTGAGAACTTCAACAGAGAGCTATGAAATATTAAAAAGAACCAGTGAGAGCTGAAGAATGCAATAACTGAAGTGAATAATACACTAGAAAATATTAATAGCAGATTAGATCATATACAACACATAAGTGACCCAGAAGATAGAATAGTGGAAATCACCCAATAAGAATAGAAAAAAAAAAAATGGTAGTTTAAGGGACATCTGGGAAATCATCAAAATCATCAAGCTTACTAACAATTGCATTATAGAGTCTCAGAAGGAGAAAAGAGAGATAAAGGGGGTGAAAAGGTATTTGATAAAATTGTCTTAAAAGTTTCCTAACCTGAAGGAGAAAATGGATATCCAGGTCTAGGAAGCATACCAGGTGAAGTAAAAAAGACCCACACCAAGACATAATAAAAATGGCCAAAAAAATAGAGAAATTTTAAAACAGAGAAAATCAGAGCCACATGTAAGAAAACGCCCTATAAAGTTGTCAGCTGATTTTTTCAGCAGAAACTTTGTAGACCAAAAGAGAGTGACATGAAAAATCCAGTTGCTAGTAATGAAATTAAATCATAATCAAAAAATTTGAAACAAACAAAAATTTAGGACCAACTTTACTTGAGAATTCTACCAATCATTTAGAGAAGAGTTAATACCTATAATTCTAAAATCACTCCCCAAAAAATTGGAGATGAGGGAACACTTCCATACTCATTCTCTGAAGCCAGCATTACCTTGATATCAAAAGCAAAGACTTAAAAATAAAATAAACTTATAAGCCAATATCCCTAATGAATGTAGATGCAAACATCTTCAACAAAATATTAGGAAACTGAGGTCAACAATACCTAAAAAGTGCCATGCATCATAATCAAGTAGAATTTACTTTAAGGATACAAGAATGGTTCAATATCCAGAAAACTATGTGCTACATCACATTTAAAAAAAAAGAATGATAAAAATAATGTAATCATCTCAATAGAGGCAGGAAATGTATTTTATAAAATTCAACATCCATTCTTGATAAAGCTCTTAATTAAAGTTCATATAAAGAGAATATATTTCAACATAATAAAGGCCATATATGACAAACTCACTGCTAAAGTAATACACAGTGATGAAAAGTTTTTCCTCTAAGATCAACAAGATAAGAATGCCCACTTTTGTCACTTCTGTTTAAGACATTACTAGGATTCCTAGCCATAGCAATAACACAAGTAAAAGTAGTTAGAAGTATCCAAATTGGAAAGGAAGAAGTAAAACTCACTATTTGAAGATGACATGATCCTATATGTAGAAAATCCTAAAGACTCTACCAAAAAACTGTTAGAACTGATAAGTGAATTTAGTAAATGTTCAAGATACAAGATTAATTACAGAAATTTGTTGGATTTTTATACACTAATAATGAAGTATCAGAAATAGAAATTGAGAAGACAATCCCATATACAATTGCATCAAAAATAAATAAAATAAAAACACCTGGAATAAATTTCATCAAGGAAGTAAAAGACCTATACTCTGTCAACAATAATACTGCTAAAAGAAATTGGAAGCTGATACAAATAAATGGAAATATATACCATACTCATGGATTGGAAGCATTAATATTATTAAAATGTCCATATTCCCCAAACCAATCTACAGATTTAATTCAATGCCTATCAAAATACTTGCAACATTTTTCACAGAACTAGAATAAATAATTGTAATATTTATATGGAGCTACAAAAGGTCCAAAAGAGCAAAAGAAATTTTGGTAAAAAAAGAACAGACCTGGAGATATGACCATCCCAGACTTCAGACTATATTACAGAGCTACAGTAATCAAAACATCATGGTACTGGCACAGAAACACACACAAAAACCAATGGAAAGGAATAGAGGCCCCAGAAATAAATCCACACCAGTATGATCAATTAGTCTACCACAAAGGAGGCAAGGATATAAAATGATAAAGACAATCTCTTTAAGAAGTGGTGTTGGGGGAAAAAAAAAGTGGTGTTGGGAAAATTGGACAGGTACATGCAAAAAAATGAAATCAGGTCATTTTCTTATACTATCTACAAAAATACAATAATAAGCTCAAAATGGTTTACAGACTTATATGGAAAGTGCATATCAGGACCACAATGAGGAGTTCTTTTGGTGCAATTGGTTAAGGATCTGGTGTTGTCACAGCAGTGGTTTGGATCACTGGTGTGGTGCAGGTTGGATCCCTGGCCTAGGAACTTTACTATGCTGAGGATACAACCAAAACACACACCAGCATATACACACACACACCAGCACATGCGTGCGTGTGCACACACACAATGAGAGAGCATCTAACACCTATCAGAATTTCTTTAGCCAAAGTGACAAGAAATAAGTCTTGGCAAGGATGTGGAGAAAAAGTAAGTCTGGTACAGTGTTAGTGGGAATATAAATTGATATGGCCACAATGGAAAACAGGATGAAATTACCTCAGAAAACTTAAAAACAGGACCATCGATATGATCCAGAAATTCCATTCCTTGGTATTTATCAGAATAAAAGCAAAATCACTATTTTGAAAAGATAGACACATCTCATATTCATAGTAGCATATTTAAAGTAGCCAGTTATATATGCAAAAACTGTCCATCAACAGATGAATGGATAAAGATGTGAGATAGATACAGATATAGATATAATGGAATATTACTCATCCATAAATAAGCATGAAATCTTGCTACTTACAACAAGATGGATGGACCTGGAGGTTCTTTTTCTTAGTGAAATATGTCAGAGAAAGATAAATACTGTATGTTTGCACTTATATGTGTAATCTAAAAAACAAATGGATAAATAAACAGAAACAGACCCACAGATAGAACAAACCAGTTTTTACCACATAGGAGGGGGGGCTGGGAAAAGGTCAAGATAAGTGAAGGGGATTAAGAGGTATAAAATAAGTTACAAAGATGTGATATACAGCACAAAGAATATAGCCAGAAATTTGTATTAACTTTACATTAATGATAATATGTAACAATATTAAATCACTGTATTTTGACTAAAACTAATAGAATATTATGTCAATTGTACTTAAAGTAGTAGGAATGGAGCTATAAGGGAGTATAGAGTTTTTATATGTTCCTGAAGTTAAACTGATATAAATTCAAATTAGATAATTAAAATTTTAGAATGTTAAGTATAATCCCCATAGTAACCACAAAGAAAATATTGATAGAATATACACAAAAGGGAATGATAAAGGAATATAAATGCTGCACTATAAATAATCAGCTAAACATATCTGAACATGGTAATGTAGGAAATGAGAGACAAATAATCTATAAGGCACATATAAACCAAATATCAAAGTGACAGAGTAAGTCCCTCCATCTCTATAATTACCTTAAATGTAAATGGATTAAATGATCAAATAAAAACACAAAGATTTACATAATGGATTAAAAAAATATGATTCAAGTAAATGCTATCTACAGGAGATTCACATTAGTTCCAAAGACACAAATGGGCTGAAAGTGAAAGGATAGCAAAGATATTCCTTGCAAATAGGAAGCAAAAGAGAACAGGGGTAGCTATGCTAATATCAGACAAAATATACTTTATAAAATGTAATAAAAGTCAAAGAAGGACATTGGTTTCAATACAGCAAGAAACAACAATTACAAATGTTTATGTGCATAATAACAGATCAAGATATGTGAAGCAAACCTTGGCAGAAACCTTTGAGAAATAAACAGTCTGTCATAATATTAGGAGATTTTTATACTCTCATAATGACAAAAACATTCAGATAGAAGAAAAGTAAACTAGATTTAACAGACATATGCAAAATATTCTATCAACAACAGAATACAATTCTTCTCGTGCACAGAAGGCATTTTCCAGGAAAATGGAACCCTTGTTCACTGTTGATCAGAATGCAAAATTGTACAACCATGGCAAAAAACAGTAGGTGTTTTATCAAAATATTAAAAATAGAATTAGAAAATCAGCATAAGGCCTAACAATACCATTTGGGGGCATATACCTTAAAGAATTGAAAGTAGGGTCTCAAAATTGTATTCGTGCAACCATGTCCATAAGAGTGTAATTCACAAGTTTAAATATGAAAGTGAACCAAATGTGCACTGATGGGTGAATGGATAAGCAAAATGTGGTAATGCAAAAAATTGAATATTATTTAGCCTTAAAAAGAAAGGAAATTTTGATATATGGTAATCATGGATGAAAGCTGACATTATGCTAAGTGAAATGTCAGTAATAGAAAAACAAATTCTGTATAATTTAACTTACGCTAAGTACTTAAAATAGACAACATCATAGGAAGAGACAGAAAATAGAATTGTAGTTGATAAGGGCTAAGGGAAGGGATATCATTGTTTAGTGGGTATAGTATTTCATCTTTCAAGTATGAAAGAGTATTGACATTGGATGATGGTGATGGTTGCATAACAATAAAAATGTACTTAATACCACTGAACTGTACACTTAGAATGATTAGGATAAGGATACTAAATTTTATGTGTGTTTTATTACAATTTTAAAAATTGAAAAAAATGTAGTTTACTGTTTAAACAAAAATATTAATACTGCAGTATGGAGTTTATAAAATTTGAGGAAATAAATGTATGATAACAGTAACAAAATGGCCAGGAGGGAGAAATGGAAGTATTATAAGGCTCTTGTACTATAAATGAAGTGATACAATATCACTTTAAACTTTGAAAATATAAAGGTATATACTGTAAACTTGAAACCACTAAAATAACCAAACTAATATTTATAGCTAATCAGTCAACAGAGGTCACATATTGAAACATGAGTAATATTCAATTAACATCAACCAAGACAGAAGGAAGGAAAAGCGCAACGTATAACACAAGGAAAAATGGAAACAAAAAGTAAGATGATAGATTTAAACCTTAAAGGGTTAAACATATATTACCATATGATCCAACTAAAGTATTCATCTAAGAGGGGAGAAAAAAGCAAATATGCATGCAAAGACTTGTTCACAGATTTTCACTGCATTTTATTCATAATATTCTAAACTAGAAATAACCAAAATATGGACAAACTTGTGAATGGGTGAACAAATAGTATTGTATTCTAACCATGAAGTACTACTTGGCTAAGGAGGTCGGGAGGGAGGGGGGGAGGGAGGAAAGGGAAGGGGAAGAAAAGAACCACTGATAAGTACAGCAACATAGATACATCTCAAAGTAATTATGCTATATGAACGAAGCTACACAAAAAAGATTAACATACTATTTGAACTAATATATATATAATTATAGAAAATTCAGACTAATCCATAACAACAGAAATAAGATCAGTTATTGACTAGGAAAGGTAGGGGGTGGACAAGTAGGAGAGTGTGATTACCAAAAGGGCACAAAGAAGCTCTTGCATCATAGACGTAGGTTCAATCTTGATTGTATCCATTATTACATAGCTGTTTACATTGTCACAACTTATCAATTTGTTCACTATATATACATAGACTTCATTGTAGTTAATTACATCTGAAAAATGTTTAAAGTATAAAAATTAATGTAGACATTAAACATCCAATAAATATACAGAATAAAAATTATCTTTTAAAATAAGAAAAAATTTTATGCACCCTCTAATTAGAATTTCTATATGTAAAATGCTGGAGAAACAGTATTGATGGGCATTATGTTAAGAAGTGAGGTTTTAGAAGTTCTCTTGTGGCACAGCAGGTTAAATATCTGGCATTGCTGCAACTGGGGCTCAAGTTGCAACTGCAGCGTGGGTTTGATCCTGGCTCAGGAACTTCCACATGCCACAGGTGCAGGCCAAAAAAAAAAAAAAAAGATTTAAAAAATTATCAGTCTGTACCCATTGGATAGACAGATTTTGTTAGATAATTTGAAGGGTTGTTATGGAAGCAACAAATACATGTTCACCAAAAGAGTACCACTTATTGTAGGAGAAGACACATGCCACAGTATACTACTAAATCACAGAGAAACCTCAAGAAACATCATCAGTGTACCAAGTCAATCATACTTTTGAAATAAGTGACATTATTTGATTCATTTTGAAAATTAAGAATTCCTTGGGGAGTTCCCGGCGTGGTGCAGTGGTTAACGAATCCGACTAGGAACCATGAGGTGGTGGGTTCGGTCCCTGCCCTTGCTCAGTGGGTTAACGATCCGGCGTTGCCGTGAGCTGTGGTGTAGGTGGCAGACACGGCTCGGATCCCGCGTTGCTGTGGCTCTGGCGTGGGCCGGCGGCTACAGCTCCGATTGGACCCCTGGCCTGGGAACCTCCATGTGCCACAGGAGCGGCCCAAGAAATAGAAAAAAAAAAAAAAAAAAAAAAAAGACAAGAATTCCTTGGATATAAAATCCTTTGAATAGAGCAGTGTTTCTCAGTTATTTTCTTACTCATGATCCCTTTCAAAAATACAAATATCTCACACACCTGCAAATTTTCTGAAATTCAACTCCTATTACCACTCCCAATGTAATGTACACAAATACATTAACCTTTAATTAATAACTCACCACAGGCCAGAATTTATTGCACTTCAATATTATGGTCTGATTTATAGAAACAATATTCTGCTTATTTTATAAATAGCCAAGTATGTTTTATCAGTTGATATGCTATTAAAACTACCTCTCTTGGAGTGAACAGTTTTGAACTATCTTCCCAAAGTATTTCCCAGGTGGGAATTACCTCATTGTCACATGTCCAAAATTTATTTCAATTAATAAATATGTTTACTTCCACCATTATATCTTTGTATAAATCCCTATATTGTAGATTTCAATCTAAATCTAAATCTTTAATCTTAATCTATATCTATACCTGCTTATAACAAAGTATATTGAAAATATCAGACAACAGACTAGCTTAAAATGGATGAATAGATATTTTAGTCCTTATGAAATTTAGTCTATATGAAATTACTATTAAATGAGGCAAAAGGTCTTATTCATGTGGGTTTGTTTTGTTTTGTTTTTTGTCTTTTTTTTTTTTTAGGGCTGCACCTGTAGCATACGGAGGTTCCCAGGCTAGGGGTCAAATCCGAGCTTTAGCTGCTGACCTACACCACAGCCGCAGGGAATGGGGGTTCCAAGCTGAGTCTGCAACCTACACCACAGCTCAGGGCAATGCCAGATCCTTAACCCATTGAGAGAGGCCAGGGATCAAACCTGTGTCCTTGTGGCTGCTAGTCAGATTCGTTTCTGCTGAGCCACAATGGGAACTCCAAGGTCTTATTCATGATTTTTTAGTCATGTGTGTATGAGGGGTTGGAGGTTAAGGAAATATGAATTATTATATACTTGCCTCAAACTCGGACTCTCTATTAACTTGGATTTTTCATTTTAAATGTTAATTGTTTAAGTATGTCAAGTTTATTTTTACCTAGGAGATTGAGCAATCACAGAGGCATAAGATGGTAGTGATCACATTCTAAGTAGAATATGGTTATAGAATCTTTTCCTTACACTTCCAGTCTGTAGAGCTCATTTCCATGCCCTGTTACTCACTAATGCTATTATAGTTAAATTGGAATCTAGCTGGTGACAATTGCACTACGCAAAATGTTTTTTTCCTAATTATGATATTAGAAGAGGATATGTTGTGAAAACTGTTAGCTTGATTAGTTAAAACTTGTAAAATGTGTGATCTTGTTGCATTAGCCACATATTTTTGAAAAAAAATATGTATTTTTAGTTGGATTAAAAGTTTGGATTTTATTTTCCACCCAAAACAGATTAACTCATAACTAAAATATATGAATTACCTGCCTGAATATTCCACCTTTGACATCTTATACTTATTCAGCCCTAAGACAGGAAAAATACTTTTTAAAAAAATATAAATATGAGTTAGTTTCAAAATACTCCCTCCTTTTATCCAATTGAAAGCAAACTTTTTTTTTCTGACTTCAAACTTGTATTTTAACTGTTCTAGAGAGAGGAGACAGACTTCAGGACTTTAGCACAGGTAGGCTTAGAAAATATCCCGCCAAATGGGCAAAACATGATTAGCTCTTTATTCTTCTAGAATAATTTTCAAGTATTAGAGATCAAGCAACAAATTACAGTGTAGAATGGTCTTTTGTTCATTTTTTTTTTTATATCCATGGATAATACATTGCCCCTCTATTGCTTGCTTCATTTAGAGATCTCCATGGATTTTGCTCTAATAGTATTACTATACTCTCCCATATAAATACAATGTGATTACAATAAACAAATGGGAAAATGTGTTAAATATAGGTATTTGGGGAAAAGTGTATATTTTTTCTGTATACTAAAATCTAATATTACAAGTGACCATCAAGTTTATAATTGGCATACATTTGACAAATGTAACTGACTTTAAAAAACATTTCTACCATCTCTGGGCATAACACATACTTGTATTATCTGAGCAGTAGTTTATTTGAGAAGTTATTTCAGGAAGCATTAGTTAGGAAGAGGCAGTGAAAACAGGAAAAGGAAATAAATGAATAGAGGGTACAGATATGAACAGGTCATTGCTATGGGCAACTGGAGCTCAATTCCAATGTGATTTCTAGGAGACAGTGTAAAATAAAGATCACCAAACTACACCCCTTGGGTCAAACCTGGCATAACACCTGTTTTTGTTCCCCTTGTAATCAGGGGCACCACTCCCGCAGTCTAGCTCTGTGATCCAGTAACATCAAGTCTGTATGTTCCCTTTTCCCCACATTTCTACCTCTGCTCATAGCACCTGGCCTCCTTAGCTAATGGCTGAATCTCATTGACGCATAGAACCTGTACTTGTTGGCACCTTCATATTGAGCACTCCTCTGTTGGCAACTTTTGGGCACAAAGCATTAGGATCTTAAACTGGGATACATAAAGTCATCTAGTTTCTGTCCAGCTGCCCAAATTGAGTTTTCAAAACTCCAGGAGGTGAGAAGGAATGTTCCTGTGTATTCTTGGGGTAGAGAATGAAACTGATAAGGGCATAGCCAACACTCCCCACTATCATGTTCCCTTCTTTAACTAGGTATTCTTCTGGAGAATTTCTTCAACTGAGGCAAAGTAGACCTACCATCTGGGTGGCATGGCCCTTCCCTGGAAAATGAGACAAACAGGTTTTCTCATGTTATATTAGTACCTACATAATATCCCCAATTTTGCCTCTTGGCAGACATTACTTAAAATGTTTACTATTTGGCCAGTGGAAAGCTCAATAATGCGTCCTCCAAAGATGTCCATGTCTTCATCCCCAGAAACTGTAGATATATTACTCACCTAGCAAAAGGGACTTTACAGATATGATTACTTTAAGGATCTTGACATAGAGAGATTATCCTAACTATCCTGTGTGTCCAATGTAATCACAAGGGTCCCTAATAAGAGGGAACAGGAAAGTCAGAGGAAGGCAAAATATCAACAGAAATAGTCAGTGAAGGAGATATAACAACACTACATGGCTGGTTTTGAAAGCTAGAGAAGGGGACCACAAGTCAAGGAAAACACATCTCCTCTGAAGATGGCAAAGGCAAAGAAACTCTAGAGCCTCCAAAAGGAACCAACCCTGCTGACATCTTGACTTTGACTTATGGTGGACTTCTGACCTCCAGAAAATCCAGATAATATCTGACCTCCAGATAATAAAACTTTATTGTTTTAAGCCGCATAATTTTGTGGTAATTCGATATGGCAGCAATGAGAAACTAATACATGACCCTTTACATAAAAAGTTTTCTGACACCTAGTATAAAATATTGCTTCTCAAATTTTAGCAAATATAAGGACTACTTAAAGATCTAGTTAAAGAAGTTTCTGAATCATGTTCCCCAGATATTCTGACTTATTAGTTCTTAGATGGGCCCCAAGAATTTCTAACCAGCCCCTAGCCAAGGCTGATGTTTCCAGTGTGCAGCTGTGGCATAAAATGTATGCACATATATTTTGTCCCATCCATGAGGAAGGGAAGCTGCTGTAATTCTTTTCCTAGACTGTCAATGAATGAGAGATACTCCTTGGATATCCACTTGCTTAGCATTTCTAGCCAGCTTTCAAATAAATTGCTTGTTATAAAGTCATCAGTTGGAGATTATCAGGTGCGTGCAGTAACAAGACTTCTGAATGCCTGGAATAGTGAGTGCCAAGGTACATGGAATGGGGCACCTAAAACATCTGCCATTCACCTTACTGTTGTCTTTTATCACTTGCTGCATTACATATAAATGATACAGAATGGAAGATTTTTTTCAAATCTGCATCATGCTGTTTTATCAAATGATTTTTGTTAATGAATACATTTTGGAATGATAGAAAGCCTGTAGTCCTATTTCATAAAAGTTTATTAACTGGGCTTGATACCACTGAGGCTGTAGATTTTTTGAGATAGTTCTATGTTTAATACCTCTCCTACTAGATGACTGGAAAGGCTAAATCTTTTTGTATTTTTTAAAAAACTTTTTATATGTTGGTTGCCCTCATGCTATAACTCTATACTGACTAATCTTGTTTTCCAATAGCTTCCTGCAATTAATCTACTATTCCAAATATATTACTAAAAAAAAGTACTTCTTTTTCTTCTTTCTCTCTCCCTTACTATACAGTGAAGGCTAATTTATACTTTTTAAATGAGAGAATATCTTTAAATGTTTCTTACCATAAGACCAGCTATGATCTTCCCAAAGGGGAAAAAGAGCTTATGCCAATAAACAAAAACAAAAAGTTGCAAGAAAGTACAGACATTGGGCATTAGAGAGCGTGATGGACAGGGATTGAACCTTGCAGCTGAATGAGCAGGATAAATGATAACAAGCTTTAGTGATAGCAAGCTAAACAACAGGCTCCACTAAGGAAAAATAAAATCTGAACATTGTATGTCAGCAGTACACAAAGCCTCAAAACAGATTATCCAAGAATGTAGTAAAGATAAAATTAGCATTAGTATCTCTAGAGCTTACAAACAACATTATAAAACCAAGATAAGGTATTTTTGTGTGCATATATAACAAGCAGTGCCAAAGCACGCCTTTCTTAATTTAGAAATTGAGAATTAGATTTTAAAGCTGTATGGATTAAATAAAGATAGAATTCTTTATTCTAAAATGCCACATAGAATATCATAATGATAATATTGCATGTAAAATAGAAAGCAATTGGTTTGTGAAAAGGTGAAGACTAATTCCAAAACCATCTCTAGAATTTAAAAAATCACTTTTTATAAATAAGAAAGCTGTAACTATACATTTACATGATTAGTGTAATTTAATTGATATGTGTTTGAGGTGTTTTTTTAAAATAATACAGCAATATAAGAAATAAAACCTGTTTGGTTTTCAAATCTCAACTTTGCAGATCACACTCCATTCCATAGTATACTAAGGTATAGAAATTATTACTGATATATTAACAGTATGTTCATGTTATCATCACTGATTTTAAGCTTATAAATGTATTTATTTGAAGTTAATCAATAGCCACAAAATTTTTTTATTTATCAAATTTAAATTATAAAACTATTCTATCAAAGGCAAAGCAAAATAAACATCTAACCCAATAATGGAAAACACTTATATATTCTCTGACAGAAACATTTTTGCTACAACATATATGTGCTTGTTTATATCATTTTTATTGATAGAAAGGGACTCAAGATAAAATTTTAATGTCTTGTGAAATCTACTTAACGAAAACTAATGTACTTCTGTTACCAGCCCTTGGAGTCCTCAGTTCTTTGTTTCCTGAGGGAGAAAACTTGATCCAGAGACACACAATAGGTTCAAGCATCAAAAATTTTATTAGCAAAGGGAAAATACACTCCCAAGGGAGAGTGGGCTGTCTAGAAACCAGAAGCAGTAGTTATTACAGTTAGGGTTGGTTTTTATACCCTCTAAAGTGGTAGAAGTCTCTTCCTGCATCCTATACCATTTGATTGGCAAGTTGATGTCTCTTCCTGCATCCTATACCATTTGATTGGCAAGTTGATGGGCAGTTTAAAAGGTTATATAACTTTTCTCCCTGTGAATAGACACATACTCATAAGTACCCAGCTGAAAACTAAGGTGGGGGCGGGGGCAAACGTCACTGTTAATTCATCACAATTATGGTATAATAGACCCCGGGTCACCTCATTGGTCTTGGTGCACCTGTGCCAACCAGTGCTAGTGGTTTGGAAAGCCCCATTGGGTTTTTTGGATCCTGTCTGATCCTGATAAGGCAAGAAACTTAACAACAAAAGGGAGGACCTCTGGGCATGTTCATATTATAGCCTGGTGTCAAGGAGGAAGGAAGGAAAGATGACCCTATCCAGGGTAGGGTAGGCCCTGCTCAGATCTGACTGTACAGCTAACATTCCCATGAGTAACCATTAAACACTTGATTAACCTAATATTATTTTGACAATATATATTTTTTTCTGTAAACACTTTATTGCAGCATAACTGTAAAGAATTGAATAGTTTTCCCCCAAATTTATATATGCTTAGAACATCAGAATGTGACCTTATTTGGAAATAGGGTCTCTGCTGATATGATTAAGAATAAAGACATTTCATATAGGAGTTAAGGCAGGCTCTAATTCTAATATATGCACTTAAAAAAAAAACAGAAAAGGATACACAGAGACATAGAGAAGGCCTTATGAAGATAGAGCCAAAGATTGGAGTGATATACCTACAAGAAATCCCAAATGTCACTAGCAGCCACTAAAAGCCAGGAAAGAACTATGGAATAGACTCTTCTTAGAGTCTACAAAGGAACAAATCCTGCCAACATAATGATTTAGGAATTCTGAACTATGAAAGAATAAATTCCTGTTGTTTTAAATTTATAATTTATGGTTAATTTGTTATATATATATATCAAATATATTGATATTTATACATCAACTTCCAAAAAATTCTTGTTGGTTTTTGCTTACCATTTATGTTAATTTGTTTCATATATGTATATTATCATTTATATCAATATGTATATATTATACATAACATCAATATATTATATACATATTTATATATAAATATATATTATGTGTAATTATATACAATATAGAGAAGAGTGCAGAGACTCTAACTTTTATAATTTGATTAACTCTTACTAAATAATCAGTAACAGTATTAAGAATTAAAAAATTACCAGAACTTCCTGTGATAACACTTTGTAAAGTTAATCACCACTATCATAGTTTCTGTTAGTTTTACCTAATAAATTAGTATTGTGTGGTTTGAAATTAAACATTACATGTGTGGGTTTTGGGTTTTTTGTACATATGTACTTTTTTTTGAACATATGTACATACGTATGTATGTACTTTTTTGTACTCAACATTATGATTGTAAGATGAATTTGTGTTTATCTAGAAATGCTTTGTCCTTTCTTATTACGATTTAGTGTTTATAGTATGATTGTATCAAAATGTATTTTTTATTGTATAGTTGTTGAGTATTTGGATTGTTTCCAATTATTTGGCCAACAATAGTACTGCTAATTATATCCTATTTGGGCACACTTATAACCACATTTATGTATTGTGCACATATGAACAAATGCATGCAAAATTTTCATAGACTAACGTTTGTTCAGCTTTGTAAACTCAGTTCCCCAAAGTGATTGGAGTAAATTATACTCCCATTAATATTCCATAATATCAATATGCAAGTTGCTGGTGTTTATGTCTTCACCAATACTTGATTTTTTGCATTTTTCACAATTAGGCTTTCTAGTGAGGCCCGTGAATCTTTTCTTTTTGCTTTTTGGGGTCACACCCATAGCAAATGGAAGTTCCCCTGGAACAAAAAAATAAAGAAAAAAAACTTGTCATATTTTAACAAGAATTGCATTGGCTTAAATGGATATATAGTCAATACAGGCATCTTTTAAAAATTAAATCTTCCATTCAATAAATTTAATAAATACTTCCATTTATTTAGTTCTTCTTTGATTTTTCTTAGTAATATTATGTATATTTTCTGACATGTAGAATTTTTGTGTGTTGTTTACTAGATTATGTCATAGTTAATTGAAAATCTTGCTGCTATTTAGAATGGTATATTTTATTTTTTTTATTTTGTCTGTTTCCAGTATATAAACATATGATTGAGAATTTAAACATATGATTGGGTATTTATATAGATTTCAAATCTATCAATTTTGTAAAATTTGCTTTGAAATTCTTATAATTAGCCTGTCGGTTATCTTGGATTTTCTTGGATTTTCTTGCATCGTCTGAGAATAGAGGCAATTCTATTTTATCATCACTTTTCTTTTTCTTGCTGTATTGCCCCAAAGATATGCTAAGTAAAACTGGTAATTAAGGGTACCCTTGTCTCATTGCCAATTTCAAAGGGAAAGTTTCCAATATTTCATTAAAATAATTATATTTACTGTATAATTATTTAAGACACTCTTTATCAGAATAAAAATTTCCTAAATATTACATACTGAAAAAGCATTTCTATTATAAAATCATTTTCAGTTTTATGAAGGACACTTTATACATTTATGAGACAATTACATGATTTTCTATTATTCTATATGTGGTGAATTATAGAATTATAGAATTTCCTAATATTATACCATCCTTGATTTATTAGAATAAAGTCAGTTCAGGCATCATATAATATTCTCTTTTTTAAAAACTGAAATATTGTTGGTTTACAATGTTGTGTTAGTTTTAGTTGTACACAAAATTATTCTGGTATACATATATACGTATATATATATTTTTTTTTCAGATTCTTTTTCCTTATAGATTATTATAATATATTGAGTCTAGTGCCTTTTACTATACAGTAGGTCCTTGTTGGTCTGCTATGAATGTTAATCCTAAACTCCTAATTTATCTCTCCCTGTGGTCATCTCTTTCTAACACCTCTGGATTCCATTTGTTAATGTTTTGTATAGGTTTGTATTTCATCTGTAATTATGATAGAAGTTGTTGCATAGTTTTATTCTTATCTTAGTTATGTTCTGGTAGCAAAGTTATGTTGGCTTTCTTTAATGATTTTGGAAAAAACACTTGAGTAATAAGTATAATTCTTTCACACACTAAAATAATTCAAAGGGAAATTTACTAACTCAATATACTATTTGCTAAGTCTATATACTATGATGTATTTAGTTGTTCCATTTTAATTTTACTCATGTTATTCTGGGGAGTGGGGAAGAACCAAATAAAAATAAAATCTCATCACTATAGCATAAAGGGAAGTTTTGATTTTTCATTTTTCCAGACTAATGCTCATTTAAATTCAAGCTCATTAAGACTGTTATAACAAATATTAAATTTATGTTTTTACATTTTTATAATACTTTTAATCTCATTTGTAGAAAAGGAAAATTATTAGCAAAAATTAGTTTTATTATATTTATTAGTATTATATTATTAGATATCATAGAAAATTTACATGCTATAATAATTTGTTTATCCCTCAATCAATGCATTTTTCACCCATTCATTCTTATCTACTGTTACAGAATATATTTAAAATTTGAGATTTTCAATAGACTTCATGGTGACTTATCAATTACATAAAGTAGATGAACATATACTCTATCTGAGATACCAACAAAATCAATCATAACCTTTTTTAAAATCCAATCAGACTTCCCCTGTGGCTCACATCATAATTACTTGGCATTGTCTCTGCAGTGGCTCCAATTCAATCCATGGCCCGGGAACTTCCATATGCCACAGGTGCAGCCACATGATAAAAAAAAAAAATCCAATCATGTATGAAATGAATAATTCAAAATTAGTAAAGGATTTCAGAGAAAAAAGTCATATGTAAACCATAAGAAAAGTAATAAGTTGTAAAAAATAACAATGACTACAATAATTTTTTAAATAAGCAAGATGGGTATACATTTTCAAAATGTAAGTTACCTTAAAAAGCACTATTTTTTCATGAATGCTATTTATTGATAACTTTTTATTCAAAGATGACTTTTTTCATTTTAACTCGTTAGAGAAATTAAATGTATAATCAAGTATCAGAGGATAATATTTGATGTAATAAATGATAATCACACATAAGAGTTGAAATACAAAAAATATAGAGAAAACTCATACTGGAAAATAGAAGTCTCTGAGTTTTGTGCTCCACAATTTCATCTTTCACATTTGAAGATATTTTCCATTTGTTCAGGTGTGGCTCTGGAAAACAAGACTGTGGCTTATGTTTCTTTCCACCCATTCTTTTCAAAACTTTTCACCATCTTGGGCTCTGCTTTTCAATTTAATGGGTAGCTTGATGCCTATTTTTAAAAAGATACACCCCACCTCTGGTTTCTGCAGTCCCATCTGGTCAATCTGTTGCTCTTAACTTTGCAAGCAGTCAGAATATCTGCTGAGGACTTTTGGTTCTTTCTTTATGAGACTGTAATGCAACTCCTTTTGATCGTGGTCTGATGACTTTGAACTACCAAACTACCAGCAGAAGTATTTGTACCCTTCAAGTCTTTGTTACTTTCAACCCTCGGCTCCAGGTATTATCCTATTGTAATTTTCGCTTACATTTTGTTTATTTAAATCTTATTTATTTCCCCAGAATCATAGTAAGTCTCAACTACTTTATCGGAGCCTTGTTTTAATTACTCTAGTTGACACTCACCTTTCCTTTCTTTTTCTTCTGTTGTGTATGTAATTCAGTTTCACAGTTTATCTCATGAATATTTCTTAATTATTTCATGTGTTTTCTTCTATCACTACAGATACGTAGCCTCTTGAAGCCAAGAGCCATGCTCTGAATTTCACATATGTGTGTGTATATATATATATATATTTTTACTATATATAGTACATATATATTAACACTATATATTTACAATAGTAATTTATACTCAGCTGAAAACACACAATATGCACAAAAAGTAATGAAAAAAATGTTGATTTACTGCTTGCTTGCATTTCAGCCACCAAAACTCTTCAAACTTAATTTTGCAGCAATTTTGAATATACAGTGCTTTGTAAATATCATTGTATTATAATTTTAATAAAACTGAATATATGCTAGAGTTCTTTTAATTTTTTTCCTGTTTTGTTTTTTGTTTTGTATAGCCCACAGAGTGGGAATGATAGCGTCACACTTTAGAACAGAGTCTTGAAAAATTCTAGCATCTTAATAATTATCATTCATGAGATCCTCTACTGTGCAATGTGATATTTAAATAATATGTCATAGAATAGTTCATAAAATCATTATTAACTCCTCGGGAAGTAACTTTATTTATGTCAGGTGCAGTTTGGTCAGAATGAGCTGTACTCCCAAAACTTAGGAAATTTGGTAGATAGTCTACCAGTTGCTTTCTTGCATCTTCAGTCCCAATACCTTATATATGACCACCATTTTAGTGAAGACAAGATTTTTTATTCCTTAGTGGTATCTTCATCCATCACATGACCTTTTCTTCTACATGTATCCCACCAAATTCCCTGAAGTCATTATGTGCGAAGCCTTTCAACCTTGTTCCCCTTTCCAACTCTACATTTATTATATTCATTGCCAATATGTTTGTTTTTTCAGTCTAAGAGTATTTTATTGCTGTCTTTACTTATCATTTCATGGCCAGCTAAACCCTCCAAAAATTATCATCATCAAGTGGTCTTTCTTGTTTCAGTATCCACTGGCAAGAATTTAAATACCTCTTCCTCTTAGCATATAAATATATTCACTTTCTCTAACGTATCCTCCCTAGATGGCCTCAATGCATTGTATTTTTTCTCACCTTAAGACACTCAAAAGCAGAGAATATTCTTACTCGCGCCACCATTTCTTTTCTTTTTTTTTTCTTTTTTTGTCTTTTTAGGACTATACCAGCAGTATATATTAGTTCCTAGGTTAGGGGTAGAATCAGAGCTATAGCTGCTGGCCTACGCCACAGCCACAGCAGTGCAGGATCCGAGCTACGTCTGTGACCTATATCACAGCTCATCACAGCACTGGATCCTGAACCCACTGAACCCAAGGACAGGGATCGAACCTGCATCCTCAGGATACTAGTCAGATTCATTTCCACTGAGCCACAACAGGAAGTCCTCTCCACTATTTCTCATTTACTTCCCAACTCACTAAAATCAGGGCATATTAAAAGCATGGCATCTACAAGGATGACATGGATTTGACTCCTAGCTTCAATACTTCTTAAGTGAGGAAATCTGTTCTCATCTGCCCTTTGTTGTCTAACATTTAGAATTGAAGTATAAATAACAACAACCTTATAGTGTTTTCTTGATGATTAAATGAGAAAATACATGAAAAGTAATTAACACAGTACCTAAAACACAGTAAACACTGAATTTCTTCCTTTTATTATTATTATGATGATGATGATGATGATGATGATGATATTATTATTATTTGGCCTGCAGTTTTCCTAAGTATCCAACAATCTCTCATTTTTCAATTCCAGTGAAAAAAATTTTTTTCCTATATTTCTGTCCTTCTCAGCTGTAATTCCATTTGGTCATCCAATAAATGTGTACTGAGAAACTGCTGTGTGTCAAGAACTGAGCTAAATATATGTCATATAGTGGTGAATAAAATAAAGAATCCTCCTTTCTCCAAGGCTCTTTAATATAGAGGGGGAAATAGTGAACAAATAAACAAGAATGAACAAAAAATAAGTAAATATATGTGTATGGGAATCATTGTGATAGGAAAACTTACTAAATAAAACCAGTTATTAAGAAAAACATAGTAGTGGGGACTTACTTGAGACTGAGTAGTCTTAGACAGTCTCTCTGAGGTTTTTCTTAAGCATTGACTTGAAGGATAATCAAGAGATAGCCTGAGTAGAATAGGTAAACAAATATTCCAAAAAGAAGACATCACTTGTACAAAACCCTTCTGTCAGGAAATGTTCACCACACCCTCCATCTGAAACCATTTCTCCCTCAGTTGCCTTATTCATGCCTTATTTGAGGACTGCTAACTTTCTAATAGCTGTATTTCAGTTTTCTTATACCTTTCTTTACCTTTTCAATATTTTGGTTTTCTTTTTAGGATTTCTCCTTCAGATTATTTCAAAACTTTTGGTTCCTTCTATATTTTATCAGATATTATCATGATTTTGATTACCATCTATGTGGGATTGACTCCCCATTCTGTGGTTTAAGCCTTAGTTATGTTTAGTAAACTTCAGATTTCTAAAATTAACTATTTGTTATATATATCCCACCTGAATTCCTCAGTGTCCCCTCGTATTCAAAATGTTCAGATCTGAATCAGTGATCTTTTATCATCAATCAGTTTTTTTTGTGAATGGACTACAATCTCCAATGGCAAAACCATCTATTCAAGTATGCAAGCTACACACCTAAAGTCAATATTGATCCACTTTTCTTCATGTTTATACATTTTTTTCTTTTTTAATTTCTGTCACATAATATAATTGTTTAGATAAGTAATTTTTCCTCACTAATTCTTATGTAGTTCAGCTCCAACTTCATTTCAATCTGGAAGGTTATAGGGCTATCTACCTGTACTATCTCTTTCCAATCTGCTCAAAGAAGTTAAAGGCCCCACAACTTGGCCCTGTCCATAATGCCAACCTCAAAACCTATGCTACCTCTGTTTTTATCCAGTAAACATGAATGTACTGTCTGTTCCCTACATAACATCATTCTGTTTCTTACTCATGTCTATTCTAGCTAGTAGTCTTTAAACTTCTCTTTTCCTAATTAAATCTTCATCTTACTCCAAGAGACCTCATCAATTTCTTCCATAGGGGATCTTCACTAATTCTAGGATTGTCTGGAAAAAGATATTTACTTGCATAACAATAAAAGATGCCCATGGCAACTGCTCAAGCCTACTGTCTTAGTATAAACAGAGCATTAATAAGCTGATATATTGAGAGAACCACTAGCATGGAATAGAAAGATCAAAGTCAAATAAAAATACTGACCTCTGGGGAAACAGTTAATTAATGAGACTCAAGAAAACATTTTAAACTCTGAATATTATTTGCAGGATTTTTGACAATATAAAGCATACATAAAATATTATTATCTTCATAAAAAGAAGTAAATATCAGAAAATAAGTGTAAACACTTGGAATTAAAAATATGATAAAAGTCCCAGAATGAGACAGCAGGAAATAAAATGGAAGGGAATAATTGATAGTTACTAGAAATGGATAATTCTAGAAATTGACAATTAGTAGAAATACTAAACAACAGTTTCAAAAGCAGAAAAGGAATAAAATCTTTAATTTCACAAAATTTCTTAAATCTGTATTTAAATAAATGATCCTAAATCCTTCTAAATGGGAGAACATAAGCCCACTATAAACTACTATCAGACTAATCATCAGAAAAAATGATGCAAGAAGACAATAGATAAATGTCTTGGTGGTTCTGAAGGAATATTTAATGTCTAGAAGACATGGATACAAATCAATTTGTGAGGTCAGAATAAAGCCACATTCATATATCAATGGACTCAAAGTGTTATCTCTGGTACACCCATCATTACTTCTGGATTTTCTCCAACAAATTGAAACAAAAATCAAGAAGTTCAAAGACATAGAATCTTGAAAAAACGTAAACTCTAATATATAAACACAGTTAAAAAAAAAAAAGTCCCCAAATGAAAACCAGAGTAATATCTGGCTACTAATATAACTCAAATGCCTGAAATACCTGACACCTAATAGGTGCTAAATAACATTCATTAAAGGAATGAATAAGGAATGATTTACCAGGAGAATGGAGGGTTCCATGAGACAGAATTTAGTACATGGGCAAAACAGAAAGTTTAAGAGACTTGAGGATATGATAATTAATACACATATACATAGACATACAAACTAGAAAACACAAACCAAATCAAAACAAGCAACACCAGGAGTTCCTGTCGTGGCGCAGTGGTTAATGAATCTGACTAGGAATCATGAGGTTTTGGGTTCGATCCCTGGCTTTGCTCAGTGGGTTGGGGATCCAGCGTTGCCATGAGCTGTGGTCTAGGTTGCAGATGCCAGATCCCGCGTTGCTGTGGCTCTGGCGTGGGCTGGCGGCTACAGCTCTGATTCCATCCTCTAGCCTGGAAACCTCCATATGCCATGGGAGCAGCCCTAGAAAAGGCAAAAAGATGAAAAAAAAAAGCGACACCAAAAAGATAATTCAAAAGAAATTTTATAAATCGAGCTATAACTTTTTTTTTAGCAAATAATGAGCTTTAAAAATGGATTCTTTTTAATCCTAAACGCTAGGAATATTCACTTAGAGTGGCTCAGGTTTAAGGCATTGTATAGGTGAGAAGGAAATGTAATCTTAATGAAATACTTAGACCCAATTTGAACAATATTGGATAGTCATACTATGTTAGTTATCAAATATAAGAATCTATAGAAGGATAAGCAGAAAGTCTTGATTGTAGCTGCAGGAGAAGATGAGACTTGAAGTCAGTAATGGTGGAACAAGAATAGAGTTTCTAACGTACTTTCCTTATGAAATAAGACAAGGAAATTTCATTACATTAATTAAAACTACTATCTTAGTAAATGGAAAACTCAAAATATAGATATAACAGATGAGAAGAAAATAGGTGGTAAAGATAAATCAGGACAGAACCATATACTGTTCACATTTTATATATCAACAAGGAACAACTAAGCATAATTTCAAGAGTTAATGCAGGCAATCACCAGAAGAACTAAAATAAAAAAGATATCAAATAATTTTCCTCACAGGAGTCAGCAGAGGTAGAAAAGTTATGGCTATGAGAACACAGCTTTTTTCCATAAGATCCTCCATGCAGTTTTATTTTTCACCTTGTACATATTTACTTTGGCGAAAATTCATTTTAAACATATGTATGTAAATTATATATAAAACTTTGAAATTAATTTATATATTTCTCAAAAACTTTTCATCAGAGCAGCATATTTAACTAGACCAAATTATCAAGATATAAACAATTTCATGATGATAAACTAAGAGAAAATATATCCCTAGAATGCTGTTAATTCTGCTTTTTTTAATCCAATAGCAGTTACAAATTTCAGAATAATTTTAAACCAAATATATATAAATTTTAAACCAGGATACCAGGGTTCTATTTTTCTTTTGTTCATTTATGCATGTTTTTTATAACAATAGAATTTGCATAAATGGTGACAACAAATGCTAAGTCAGCAGGAATTGAGATTTATATTGTTTACTTATCTCTCAGTGTTTGCTTTGTTCATTTATAAATCAGTAGAAAATGTCATTTTTGTTTCAGTAATAAATATCCATTCTGCAATTCATTACTACAAGCTTAAACATTCAAAATTATAATTAATGTTGTAATAGTTGGCAACAGGAATTTAAATATTAACTCAAATAATTTGATAACAGTTCTTAATGCCTTGATTTTTTAATGCAGGATTGATATATATATGATTTGTGCATTATGGATCAAAAAATGAAAATAATGAATGCATATCTAATCTAAATATGTCTAGATAGATATTTTCACATATGTACTTAGATAATAATTTTTTTAAATATACTCAATTGCATTCCTTAATTAGAACAAGAAAAATACTCCATAAACTCCTTTATTAAACTCTAAATTATTGAAAAGCTACTGTGATTATATCACACACATATATCTATGTTTATATAAGAATTAAATAACTTGGAGTTCCCGTTGTGGCGCAGTGGAAACGAATCCAACTAGGAACCACAAGGTTGTGGGTTCAATCCCTGGCCTCACTCAGTGGGTTAAGGATCTGGCGTTGCCCTGAGCTGTGGTGTAGGTTGCAGACGCGGCTGGGATCTGGTGTTGCTGCCGCTGTGGTGTAGGCCGGAAACTACATCTCCGATTGGGCCCCTAGCCTGGGAACCTCCATATGCCACACGTGCAGCCCTAAAAAGACTAAAAAGACAAAAAAAAAAAGAGAAAGAATAAAATAATTTTAACAGCCATAAAGTTAAATAACTTTAACAGTCATTTACAGAATATTTTCCTTCATAGCAAAATAAATCTAAATAATCTTATAGATTCAGTACAGTTTCAAATGTAACATATGATCCCATATTTTAAGTTTTAAAGAGAATGTAAACTATCATATGGTGTAACTTTTTATTTCCATTTACTGAATTCTCAGAATCTTTAGAAATTTTTGAGGTAGTATGTTAATCTCATTCTCTAAAAAGCAGCTTAAAGACTATCAACTCTTAAATTTAATCATCTGAATTACACATAAAATAAACTCAGATCTACCATATCACCCACTCAAAATACTGCCCCAAGTATTTTTCCACTTTTCATGTTATCAAAATTTAAATAACAGTTAAAACCTTGGAGTAAAGCTGATTTGATTGTATATACATAGCTGATGTGCATAGCAGATTACATAGCAGTGTTTTTGAGTAAGTAAATTAATTAATGAATTATGTGAATACCATTTCCCTTGGTAAATTCTTGGGACAAAAATGCTTAAGGGAAAAAAAGTGTTCTTTGCTTTCTTTTTAAGCACTAAGGTAGGATTGTATGAGAGAGTCAACTATTTGATTGTCACGTTTTAACAAAAGTAGAATTTATTTTTTGTGTATGTTCTTATTTATACAAGACTTTTTATTCTAAATCATACACAATTTTAGAGACATCTTTTCTAAAATTTTCGAGTTGCTACTCAGTAATACATTTCCAAACTCTAGACTATATATATTATCTAGTTTTATTTTTTTCTGGTTTAACTTTCAAGTGAATAGAAGTGATATTGTTAATAGATAAAATTGTGAGCCTTTTTAAGGTAACAAGTATTTATATAGTAAGTATGAAGACTAAGAATTTTCTGTTTAATCACTACTGAAATTACTTTGTGGACTCACTTGTCACTAGGCTAAAAAATAAACTCTGAGGAGAATGACAGAAACATAAGCAACTTTTAGAAACTAAAGACTTATAAATAGCCAATAAAACTTAGTACATTTTCAGTATACTGGGGCTTTTCTTGCTCACCATTCACATTTCAAATTTAATTTCAAAATATAATCAAATAACTTAGAAAAAATAATTTTATGATATTCTCATTCATTGTAAAATAGTCCAAAGCTGAGTCAGGATTGGAAGGTCTGAACCTCACATTGCTAAAGCAGCAGCAGTAGCAACAGGAAAACAATTTTAGAGTTGTGTAGCCATAACACCATACAAAATATACCTTCAGGAATAAAATACCTCAATCTACCTTTCCAGCAACTTTTCAAGTAGAATATCCTGCTTTAGCCATGTAGCAACCATTCCAAGTCCATCTTTTTTATGTGTGCCATCTTAAGTGTGACTTCCAATGAATTCTTCTAAGATATTTGCAAGATATCTTACGAAGAGATGCAGGTTTTCTCGCTAGGTATTGGGCTGTCCTTTGTCTCAAAAATAGTTCATTAGGATAATAGTTTCAAAGGAAATGTTATTGTTAACTGAGCAATCAAAATGTGTACATGTAGAATATAAGAAGCAATACCCTCTCCTCTCATAATTAGAGCAAAAGGAATGCACTCCCATTAAAAAAAAATGTAAAACTAAAGACAGGGAACAATTTGTCCATCATGAAAGCAGCTGGCATACTAAAAACTGTAAAATCTCCAGCTGGCAGCTTACACTACCACCAACTAGCCAACTCTTCACAGGGGAAAGTGCTATATGATTTTATGTGAGAAAGCAACAAAACAGATATTTGTGAATAAATATTGGTTTGACAGGAAGTCAGACAAACTACATTTTTTACTCAAAGACATGTACTTAAGCACAAGGTGCCAAAGAATGTCTATTTAAAGAGAAAAAAAAATGGAGAGAAAATCTGCATCAGAGTGAAACTGAAGCAGATGGTGTAAATTGGTCCTTTGTTAGTCTTAAACATTTTAAATAAAAATATCCTAAATTGGAGTTAAAAATAAATGAAGTCTTTTTTATCAGAGAAATAAAACACTTCTAACATAACACCTACAACTTCTGGATTTTTTTGCTTTCATTTCCAATCCCCTAAAAAACATTTCTGACTCAACATACCCAACCCAAACAAAGCTCATGTAAGTATACTATTTAAATATAGAAGTCTCTGAAATCTGATAGATTTGTATTGATTTTAGGATAAACCCTTAGTAAATGCAGAGTATATCCTGGTGGGAGGTGAAGGATTTTTTTAGATGATGCCTCCTTATTTTAAAAATTGTTTTAGAGGCACTGATTCTCCAGAAAGCCCTCTCAGGTACAAATATTACATTAACTCTTTGTAGTCTTTTAATAACTTAGCATGTGTTTATGTATCATACTAGCTACCCATGTACTCAAAATGAATATATTTATTTATTGAAATAATGGGACACCATAAAGGTATTATTGGATGTGGTAAATAACAATTTTAAAACATTGTAAAAATATCAAGTTGTTATACTGGCAACAAACAAGTCAGATAACTTCAGTGATGGAAAACATAGGAGGGATCATCTGATACTATGAATGTTACATATTTTGACATATATCAGTCTGCTTAGTGGTCTCTTTCATCGTGTCATCCTTTGCATGGTGACTTCTGTTAAGCGAGTTAGCAATTACAATTTGAGATATGCCTTCAAGGCTGAAAGGAAGAGGAAGGGGCAATGCTCAAGAACATCTGCTTCTTTTTATTGGGTAACAAACCCAGTCCTAATTCTTACTTTCAAAAGCTATCCCTTTACATTTCATTTTCCAGAATTGTATCATTTAGCTCCACTACCTGCAAGGGAACCTGAGATAGAGAATATTAATCACTATAGCCTCTACAGGATAAGAAAAGAAGGGGGAATAGAGAATCAGAAAAGGATTATGATGAACTGTCATGTTAGAGCATCTACTAAAAATCACAAACATAAGAATGATTCTAAATGAAATATCTCAAGTTTAATTTTCCCTTGGCCAGGCAGTGCCTTGTCAACTGAGTAAAGAAGTTACATATTTTACAAAATTTGTGGGTGCCTTAGATATTTTTTAATCTGAACTAAAAGTTCAACTGATCTTTCAAAGTTGACAAATTTAAGAATGTGAAATTTAGAACATCTAACTACCAGTTCTCCTGTTCCAACCCATAGTATTATATCTCAAAGAGACAGATGTGAGAAAGGTAGTTCAGTGGACATGAGAATGCACCCCACAGTCTTCCAGATATGGGGACCACATGCTGCTCTCACCCAATGACTAGGTGCAATGGAGAGAGTAAGACATGCCCATTTCTTGGAGACTAATTCTTTGATGGCTGAAGTTGACTCATGGCTTCCAGGTGGCCCTGTTGAACCTTCCTCAAAATGTACAGCAACTCACTTCCACTCATCTTCTCTTTCATGTACTTGTGGTAGACTTGCAGCATAATCTGATGACTCTCACACTTTTCAGTCCCCCTCCCCATTTCTTCTCACATAGGTGTTTGCTCAAATGTGATGATTGCACATTTAATCCCATGCTGGTGGACAGCTTCTAACAGGACCTGTATTAAAACAGGTGTGTGTGTGAGTGTGTGTATAATATTATATATATGTATTATATATATATTTATATTTTAGGACATATATAGTAAGTTATGGTTCAGTTACATCATACTGCTTACTTTTGAAAGAGATTTTATTTTTAATAAAAATATATAATAATAAACTTGGTCACCTATACTATTAAAATTTAATTTTGTCCTTTTTATGTAACAGAATAACTATTTTCCAAGATAAAACTTCAAGTTTTGAATATTTTTTAATTATAAGTAACCCACCACTAAATATTTAATCAACAAAATTAAATATTTAGTGGTGCTCTACTTAATTTTCCTTTTTCTTTCTGTGCTTTAGTAGTAGTATTCTTTAAGCCTATACTGATGACTTTCATTTTAACATAATGGTAGAAAATTTACAAACATACAGATCATCTGAAAATGATACTGAAATGGTAAAGAAGTACACTGTCATGACATGATAAGCAAAAGCAGACTGCTCCATTTCATATTATGTTTCATTTCATATTCATTTCAAATTTAAATTCTTTTGAAGCTAGTTACATAAATTAAAAGTACTACCACTCTTTTTAACCCCAAAAATATTTAAATGCCTTGCTTTGGATTATTAACAGCAAATCCACCTCTTCCAGTTTTGCAAATGTAACTGAAAATACTTTATTTTATGCAGTATTCTACAATTCTAGGTAATTATATGTTAAACTATCCATTACCCTTGTGTCTAGGTAGCTTTCATGTTAATAAAAGTAGAGAACAGAATTAGGAACAGGCAGGCACAGAAAATCATTTCATTGTATATTTCTAAGATTTGTCTACCTCTCAAGGGTCCAAAATCTACTTTGGTTAATTTTGGCTTTTTTATTTTTAGTTATTGTTTAATGATCAGAGATAACTAAGAGTACACTATTGCTTACTAATGGCATAATATGCAGTAATCAAAATTAAAATTCTAATTAATTTATTTAACAAACATGCCATATATTTTAACACTCTATAAGTAAAGATTTTTAAAAGTTATTTTTAACTGATCTCTGACATCTAGAAACTCAAATTAGTGATAAAGACACTCAAGTAAATAAAATGCAGTGTGATAGTTAGTGTCTCAGACATTGAGTAAAGTTGATATCGGAGCCTAAAAATGAGAACAGTTATCCCTGCCTCAGTAACTGTATGAGGCTACATAGAGAGTAATGTATGACCTGCGTTTTGAGAAGTAGGTTTATCAGGAAAAACAGAGAGAGAGAGAAAATTCAAATAGCAAGTATTATATGCTAAAATACCCAGGCACAAATGAACACAGATAACAAAAACTTGAGAAGTTCAATATGACTGGATTATAGGGGAGATTGTTGGGATAGTTTGAGGTATAATTAAAATGGTAAAGTTTGTCAGATCTAGCAAGCTGTTTTATGGCATGTTAAGGAATTTGAAGAGTCTCCTGTAGATGCTGGAAGCTATTGCTATACCATCATTGCAGGGATACAGTATAATTAAATAAAATAGTTTTAAAACAAAATCTTTGTAACAAAGAGGGAATGACTTGATGCAGATATACTCTTTTCTTTTTTTTTTTTCTTTCTTGTCTTTTTCTCATTTTAGGGCCGCACCCATGGCGTGTGGAGGTTCCCAGGCTAGCAGTCTAATAGGAGCTGTAGCTGCCGGCCTATGCCACAGCCACAGCAACACCAGAACCAAGCCACGTGTGCGACCTACACCACAGTTCACGGCAATGCCGGATCCTCAACCCACTGAGCGAGGCCAGGGATCAAACCCGCAACCTCATGGTTCCTAGTTGGATTTATTTCCACTTTGATGCAGGTATACTCTTAACTAAAATAGTCCAGGCAAGAAGTAATAAATATTTTTATTAGAAAGAGCAATCAAACGGAAGTCTGAGATTTAAAAAATAGAAAATATATTAATCAAGATATAGACTAAATAAGGAGATCCTCAGTTGGCAGCAAAAGTTCCAGCAGAGTTTTGAACATATAGGCTTGGAGGAGTTTGAGGACTCATGCAGATGGTTATGTACCTAGGTAGTTAGCAATATGGGTCTGGAGACATTCAGAGAGACCCAAGATCTAGAGATGGATTTGGAAGTCACAGTTATATAAATATTGTTGGAATGTGTGCAATTATGGATTTTTTTAATGTAGTTTATAGAGAGAGGTTTGCTTCAATGAACACTCATGTTTCTCAGAATGTCTTTACTGAGGCACTACAGTGAAGGCATAATGGAATTAACGAACTGTCAAAGAGGCTTGGGTTCAAACACTAGCTTTGTCATACCACTTATGTACTGTTGGATTATCTTCTTTACATTCCAGTTTTCTTGTCTGTAAATTTGAATAATAATAGTCATTTAATAGTTTTACTATGATTTAATGAGATTATTTAGGCAGAGAATAATGTCCTATAATTCTGAAACCCATAGTTCTCAAAACTGAAAGTTTTAATTTTGTTGTTGTTTTGTTTGTTTTCTGAAAGTTTATTGCAAAATCATCTGATGGCAAAATTTGACTTGACCTGTAGAGAGGCTTTTTATAATCTTTATTTATCATATATAGTGGGAACAATTATGATTTATTTGGAGGTACTTTCAGTAATATGGTGTACTAGCTTTCTAAAATTCAAAATAGTCTCAAATACAAAACACAAGTTGACTCAAAGAGTTTCAGAGAAGTCACTGTGAACCTGAATGTGCAAATTACTTATAAGTGTCTAACATAGAATGAACTCTTAAACATTATCTACTGGTATAATTATCATTATCTGACTCTACAAATCCTCTGTTTATACCTGAAATTCAATCTTTACCTGACCTTGCACCTTACTTATGATCCATTGACTATTTTTCTGCACAACCAGTTGGCCTTAGTTTTAATACTTTGGTTTCTTATTCATGTCATTTCTTGGGATTGATACTCTCCTTCCCTTTTTATTCGAATAAACATTATCCCAATCCCTTCCAAATCTGAAGCCCCCATTGTAGCCATAGTTGACCACTGGTTTCCAAAAATCCCACAAATCAACATTGTATTGAAGGAAAATATGATGAATGAGAAGAGAATGGAATTTAAAGTAATTCTGAGGTAGATCTAATCCAAAAATAAGAGTTGTTAGAGAAGGAAACTGAGGGAGAAGAAGAAGAAATAGAAAGGTCAGTGTCAAAGATGTCAAGAAAAAAGAAAGACTGGGGACAAAATGGTGGTCAAATATGTCAACTCTCAGAGAAGTCCAATCAATGGGCAATGGAAAACTGTGAGACTAGGTTTTAGAGCACTAGGAGTCAGGAGTGAGACTATCATAGGTTGAAATGTGGAAGAAAGTGATGAAAATAACTGTAGATTATATTTCCACAGTACTGGAAGTTTTCACATTTAAGAGTATATTCTATTGACCCCTACTCCTGTCAGTCCAGAAATAGAATACATTTTTAATATATGTAAAATTCATGTAGTTTCATACATTTTAAGTTCAGTCATTCATCTACATTAAAATATATTTAATACATAATTTATAAAATATAGTACTCAATTTGTATAATACATGATATATATGCATACAGAGGTTGTATGCGTGTGTATATATATACACAACAGTATGCATATGTGCATTTGTATGTACACACACACACGCAATGTTGGAGGAAGCCAATAAAAAGACATAACCACCAGTTGACCTGCAAGTTGAATCCAGAAAATTAAAGGGTCTGCACCCCCTCCCCTGTCATTGGAATGTGCAGTCCCCTTGCCTTTCCTGCTCTGCAAGTACTGCCCCACAAATACAGTCTTGAAATAGAATTGTGATGTTGAGGCCGGTATGTGATTGAACCCAATTAAAATCTCTTAAGTATGTGAATGAACCCAGTTAAGGCCTTTACATAAACTTTTAAGATTCTGGAGATATGCACAGAAACCCACTTATCTTGCAAATGGTCAAAACAAAATTTTAAGTTCCCTTGTTTGTTAAACTTGTGACCCACCAATCTGGAGTGGTCTGCCTTTTTCCATTGCACATTCCCGCTCCTCCTTGTACAGGGACCAGTTTCAGATTTTACTCAGGGAAGCTCTTAAGGAATTATCAAAACCATGTATATATAGTTGCATATATATCACATATATATAATATATATATGAATATGTATGTATATACATGCATACACAGAGAGGTTATGTTAAACTTCTATAAAGAATTTTTTTTTATCTCTTGCTTTAGGAATTCCCGTCGTGGCTCAGTGGTTAACGAATCTGACTAGAAACCATGAGGTTGTGGGTTCGGTCCCTGGCCTTGCTTAGTGGGTTAAGGATCCGGCGTTGCCGAGAACTGTGGTATAGGTTGCAGACGCAGCTCGGATCCCGCATTACTGTGGCTCTGGCATAGGCCGGTGGTTACAGCTCTGATTTGACCCCTAGCCTGGGAACCTCCATATGCCACGGGAGCGGCCCAAGAAATCTCAAAAACACAAAACAAACAAACAAACAAAAACCTCTTGCTTTAATAAAACTTTTGGTGCACCTTATATAAGGAACAAGGTAGTACACATTACTTCCAAGTGGATGTTTCAAAGCTGGTGCTTAACACCACAGACGTCTCTCTCTTGGTCATTACAAAAACATGTACTGGAGGCTTTGTTTTGTTTTGTTTGGGCTGCACCAGTGACATGCAGAAGTTCCCAGGCTGTGGATGGAACCTGTACCACAGCAGTGACAATGCCAGATCCTCAAGCTGCTGAGCCACTGGGGAACAACACGAAAGCTTGTTTTGAAAGCAGTGTCCTGCAGAGTTAACAAAACCAAGAGCAGTCCATGCAGAGGTGAGAGAAATGTGTTTGTTGTATTAAGTGACTGAGATGTTGGGGTTGTTTATAACCTATAATATCCTAACTTATACAAGGTCACTGAATAAGAGGAACATTTTGTCCTCCCCTCCTTTCTTAAATTTGAATATAAAATCTACCCCATATTAAAGAGCTGCTTTTAGATTAAACTGATACTTTGGCTTGCTCTCTTACTTTCCCTTTCACCTCTCTTAATGTTTTAGGAAATAAAGACTATCTGCTTATAAAGACAGTCAGATCCAGTCTGCTCTTAGCGTATACCTGCTCCTCTGTGATTTTCTAGCCTTACCAAATGGGGCAATAACAAATATCTCTTGAAGATGTTTGAAGAGGTCATTTTGATGCATCACCATCCACAATGCTGAAGTTACAGTAGCACATATGCCACCAAATATTTGTAATGACTGTGTCTTAAGTTGTGTATCCTTTTATGGTAGAATGACAAACATTGGGCAAAATTAGGTAAAGAGAAAGAAAGATGAAAGTTGGTGGGGAGGGAGGTACTATGGAAATAATACTCACCATATTGGAAGAAGAATGAATTTAAATACACACACTCACTCCCAAATATATTTACATTTTATTTTACCTAAAACCCAATATTTTTTCCTACATAATAAGTACCTTAGATTAACCCAGGACATTCATGCTATTATTAAAATATAAGTCTCATACTTATAGGAAGAAAATAGAAATTACTCCCTGAAATCACAAAATGAGCAACAACCTATATTTATCTTTAAAAGAAGAGGCTGTTTTCTCCTTGTGCTATAGAATTGAAGCTTCATTGAAAGCAAAAACTTCAAAGTTCAAAATGTGTGATTTTATATGTAAAATAAAGAAACAATTTAAATGTATTTATTGGCAGTAAATATGCCTATAAATGTATTCATAGGCTTAACTTAGCAGTAAGTTATTAAAAAGGTTTTTTAAAAAGTGATTTCCATCTAAAAGTTAAATATTACCCTAAACACAATTTTAATATATATGCCTTAGTAAAAATTTTTAACTTTCTTTAAATCTAATGAGTATTTTATGGCTTATTTTAATAGCCTCATTTACATTTTTTTTTTAATTTGGCTGAGGGTGTATGCCCAAGCCTTTCAAACTTTTTAGAAGTTACCCACATGCATTCACATTCAGTCTCTGTGTTTGTTAAGGTAGTAGTAATAGTCTGTATTTGAAAACAAGGCAAATGCTGGTATTTCTGGTTTTATCACAAGTTCAAAATTTTCTGGAAACCTGAAGAAGGCCCTGGCAATTCATCTAGGTGCCCTTCACCTTTCATCACTTCTAGTATATTTCTTGGCAAGAAAAAAAAAATGAAATGGGCTCTAGTGACAGAGGGTATTGCTTAGATCATCAACAAGATAAAAATAAATATGCATCTCTATCGTGGAGTATAAATGAATTTATAGATTCCACAGTGTCCGAGCTTGTTGCACTTAGATAATGGCTCAAATTATATCTTCCTGCCAATTCACACCAGATTAGTTATATGTTAATACATTATATTGTATTGAAGAATGCATTTAAAAGTTAGCTTTAACTCATAACACTGTGTTAGAAAATACTACAAATTTCACACAGCCAACTATTTAAATAGAAAGATAACAAAGCCAATCATAGATATTAAATCAGTCAAACCAATGTAATGCTTATTATGTTCAGAAATTTGTTCTAAATACCTTAAAAGTTACATATTTCTACTTCTCAACGGCTCTCATAGGTAGGTTATATAATTGTCATTACTCCCAGTTTCTAGGTGGGTTAAAATGGAGTAATTTAACAGCAGGGAAGTTATCTTGCTTGTCTAAGTCACGTGGATGGTAAAAAATTGTCTTAACATAGGTAGTTTGGCTTTAAATATCAAGCATTTAACCCCCATAACATACCTACAATAGTATTATCTTAGAATCCAGAATTCTTCATCTGGATGTTGCAGTATTATATGTGATAGGTAGATAGATGGATGGATAGATAGATAGATAGACAAATAGATAGCATAATCATGTCTATGCTTTATGTCTATCTTTTCATCTTTGTATTCATTCAGCTGTACTTCTTCCAGGTAAAAAGTAGTGTATTGGAAATTATTTGTCTTTATTTACTACGGTCATGAGGAAGAGGACAAAGTAGAGCCACTAGAGGTTGTGAAAAGATAGTTTCTCTGTTCCCATAAATCTTAGAATGTCCTATTCCTAATTCCTTCAAGAAAAAAAAAAATCATATATTCTGCTAGAGGCTTAAAAAACAAGTGTGCAATACAATCCAGATAGCGCATGACCCAACAGAGGTGTAACAATCTATTTTAATATTTTGTGTAAGCAGCACTCAATGTGCCCTCAAATCAACTCTGTTATTCATGATGTGGCTCACAGATGGATGTTATTAACCATGTGTGCCATCTGGTAACTTCCTATTTTAGCTAATCATTCTTGCTAAGTAGGTGCTAACTCTTTAAAATTATTATTTTCATGTTTGTACTCTCTAAATTTGGGTGAACTAGGACAGAGTACCAATTGTCCCTTCCTAATTATAGTCTACGGCTTGGATATGGAACTCAAAGAAGAACAAAAATCAGATATTTACTAGAGTATTGAGCAAGTTAGGGAAGTGAGAGGTTTTGAGGTTTGAATGTGCCATACCTGGAACAACTTCTACCAATAATTCATAAGTAAATAACAAGAGGAAGAATAGTATATACCCCTTCTTTGATGGTTATAGTGCAATAAATGGGTATCTAAATGTTTCAGTTGCTGATGAATGTTCAAAGTGTACATAAGCATATTGTATTAGTTTTATGTTTTATGTAAGTGCATGTGGGGTTATCTTTGTTTTATTAATTAAATCACTTAAATATAGACTACTTATAAGGAATGACATATTGGAATGAAAACATTCTGTGGTTCTGGTAATAGTCATCAAAAACAATACATTGAACCATCTGGGTGTTCATAAAGCGATTAGTGATAATGTTCCAAGGAGTTCGCTATCCATGAACCTCAAAGTCCTTTACTGTACTGCTTTTCCTTCAGACATCTAAAGAGCGAAGAAAGATGAAATGGGGAATACTTCTGCCCATATTCCATTGATTAGAATTTGTCCTATGGCTCTCCCTAGATGCAAGCATGGGAAACATGGTCTCTCTGTGTCTCCAGAAGTAAAATGGATTCATTTGTTAAAGGAATTTTGTTAAGGGCATAGTATGATCACAGTGAAATCCCCATATTAATAAATTTGGGTCTATTTGTCAGCTAAAATTCAAGTGTTGAATAAAAACCGTTCAGGTCAAATCTTTGGTCAAACAGTTTAATAGCAATTATCTCCTTTTCCACATGATTTTAGCTTATTCTGATGTACCATACACATTATTTCAAGGAATGTGAATGGAGGAAATCAACAATCTGTTAACAATCATCCGTTCTCATTAGGTGCACTTTTTCTTACTTATGCAACAGGATACAGATTTGCCTAATCCTGATTTAGTGAAAGAAAATATCTTGTTCTGCGCTCAAGTAGGTTCTGTGTTTCAAAGAGGATGAAATAAAAAAAATCAACAGTTGCTATCCACCCCATTTACTAAATTGACTGCTAGCTCTGCAACAAGCAGAGCGGGCTTTTAAAGGAGCTGTGTTGTGTCACTATATCATTTTATCATCTTGCTATTAATAGTACTGACTGGAACATCCAAGTTTTACAGAGAAATATTTAGAAATATATATTTTAATGATATGAGAAATATATAATCATTTAGTTTGACCTTGCTGGTGCACTAAAAGTAACACTGGAGCTTTTTGAACTGTCTCCTTTCCTTAAAAAATAAATTGAATTAATTTTCAGAACATGTTTACTAACTCAGAATCCAAACATTTGTCAGTTGTGGAAAGAGAAATCAAGAGGTCCATAAGGAGCTAAGTATCTAACTATAATAAGTTAAATTTGATATAACTCACATGATTATTTGAATATTTAATTATCACAATGTAAGATTATCAGGTCTACTGAACTATTGATAATCAATTAATAATGATTTA